>NC_136889.1:19363826-19648870 GCF_949152265.1 Phoxinus phoxinus | reverse complement strand
GTCAGGATGCTATAATACAAAAAAAAAAGCTATATTTTTAAAATTGCATTTATAATAAGAAAAATGCTGATATGAATTCCTGGTAAAACTGAGCAAACAGCACCAGTTTTGTAGAAATGACTCATCTGTCAGCCAGCGAGTGGCGGCACTGACCCTCAGACGCCGGGTGATAGGAGACGTAATTAACACCAGCTGAGGAGATGTTTTCCCTGTCTGTTTCACCTCTCTATCTGCTCAGCAGCCTGACACAGCGCTCTCCGTGTCTCCTGACGTCCTGTCTGGGCCTTTCAACACCAAATAATTTGGGGATCCGTTGGATGTGAGGGAGTCTCACACCAGCCCTATCCTGTCAGTCTCTGCCCCATCTATTCCCTGTTTGTATGCTTCTGCTGTCTTCCAGCTCTCTCTCTCTCTCTTTCTGACAGGCAGAATCACTGAATGATATCTTCTGCTGGCTGGATGCCGTCAGACATGATCTTTGGGTCAAGAATGTGCGTGAGAAACCGATAAACCTATTATCTCTCTTGAGAATAATCCCCATTCAGAATAATAAGAACACAAGCACACTTTTGGCTCCTTTTCACAGTAAACAAAATACAGAGAAACGGATGAAATGACTGTTTACAAACTAATGCTTGACTGCAACGCTCTTTAGGTGACCCGTAAAATAGCAGTTTTAAATTAGTGCTTTATTCAAATTGATCTAGAAATGACCAGAGCTGTGTGCAAGGGATGAAACACTCAGTTTCCAAGAGACTTCCATCAGGGTCAGTGGCTCTGGACAAATAGAGAATTTGAAAGATTCACAGGCAGTAAACCAACACTAGTTAAGTCATTTGGTCCCACTTTATATTGAGTGGCTTTAACTACTATGTACTTATATAGAAAAATATTGTGTTCATGTTGTATTGTAAAACACTTTTTCTGCTATTGAGGTGTGATACAGGTAAGGTTAGGGACAGGTGTGCTGGTATGGGTAGGTTTAAGGGTGGTGTAAGGAGTAAGGGACAGGTCAACAGTGTAATTACATAAATTAATTACCGCTGTAATTACAAGCAGGTATTTTTAAAATATAAGTACAATGTAAAAACATATATGTACACAATAAGTCCATTGTATCAAATTATTAATTTCAATGTTAGTACATAGTAGTTAAAGCCACTTAATATAAAGTGGGACCTCATTTTATTTACAATTAATCATATTATACAATTTTAAACAGTTACCTTATGTGTCTGTGCTGATTAATTCAACTAAACTGATCTATATTATAATACAGTGATGTGAAAAAGAAAGTACACCCTTTTGAATTTTATGGTTTAAAGAAAATAATTGTCACGTCAGAGGTCCGAAGATGAACGGAGTCTTACTGGGTTGGAACAACGAGTAATTTCAGAACGGAAAAAAAAATCTGTTTACTAAGCGCTATTCATTTCTTTATGTTTTAAACTTTTTAATGAAAAACAAATTACCAAGTCTGCCTTTAGGCCACAAAAAAGTTTGTGACAGGCTCATCCTGAAGATGATGCTACACATACAAACACAAGGAAGAACAACTAAATAATTTGTTGTCATAGGGCCAAAAATATATTTTGGCATACAAATAGTGCAAAATAAAGTTTCATAGTCAGAATGAAATATTTCTCAAAAAGATCCATTGTCAGCTGATGGATGCCCACCAGTGTATGGGCTGCTGATGAGGACTCCAGGGAGTTCCTTTGCTTCTAATGTGAACAAACAGAGGAGGAGAGAGACTCTACGGTGCACTATATAGGGTGTCAGCATTTTATAGTTCTGTCCAAATTCTTAGTGAACATTTTCATTCCATATATAGTTCACTATTATGCATTATGATATATAGTGCAAAACTGATGTACACTAGCTTGTTACCCATAGAACAATGTAAAGACAACAGCCAAAGGAAAGAATATATATATGTAGATTTGCTGGTGTGCTTGTGATCATTGTCCTGTTGCATGACCCAATTTGGCCAAGCTTCAGCTGCTGGACAGATGGCCTCACATTTGACTCTAGAATACTTCAGTATGCAGAGGAGTTCATGGTCACCTCAAAGACAGCAAGGTGCCCAGGTCCTGTGGCTACAAAACAAGCCCATAATCACCACTTTACCACCATGCTTAACCCTTTCGCACGTACGATCACACCGGTGTGATCAGTCTTGGCTGGTCCCTGGAGCGTACGATCACACCGGTGTGATTAGAACGGTCAGCACATCACGCGATCAACTGCTAAATTCAAATGTACTTTCGCGCGTTGGCTGGCGCTGAGCTAGAGATGGACGTGCTCGCGCTGGTCATATATCACAACTATTCAGTGTTTTCAACCACATAATGTTTATTTTAGGTTCCAGGCATTTAAAATCACATAAGTACTAGCAAGCCAATGAATTTCAGTTTGTAAAATACACACAGATGTCTATGGAAGCGGCAATAATAATCCTTTCCATTATAATAAGACGACACGTTTTATTCATATCAGATACACAATGGGTAAGTAGTTTTACATTTTACCCTATTCTTCTCCCAGTTAACCTGCCACTTACTTTCATGTATTTCGTGAGAAGTGGAGGAATTGACGTGTTGTAAATCCAACAGACCTGTGGCACAAACTAACATGGCGCCGCCCATCGCGCATACAGCTCAACTAACGCGATCGTTATAAAAGTGTTTAAACAACCAAACACATCCACATGCACATATTTGACAATCGGAATATCTGTGTTTCATGCTACATCTAACATATTTTTTAATATTTTGAATCAAAAAGAGAAAATTACATAAAAGCAGATCATCATTCATTCAGCGCTGTGTTGTGTTTGTGCTGTGTCACGTGACAAGCAATGACGCGTCACCATGGAAACGATAAAGTGACAGGTTCTAAATAACGGTCGCCTTGAAAAACTCACGCTGGGGGGTCAGTTAGAATATTTTGAACTTACGTGTGAAAGGGTTAAGAGTTGATATGAGGTGTCTGTGCTGATATGTTTGGTTTTTGCCAAACGTGGCGCTGTGCATTATGGCAAAGCATCTCCACTTTGGTCTTGTCTGCCCAAAGGACAGTGAAGTCTTAAGGCTGTGCTGCTGTGTTCTTTTTAGAGAGAAGAGGCGTATTCTTTGCAACACTTCCAAACATGCCATACTTGTCTTTTTCTTATTGTACTGTCATGAACTTTAACATTAAACATGTTAACTGATTTCAACATGTGAGTCTGAGGTGTGGTTCTTGGGTGTTTTGTGATTTCTCTGAGGATTGCACGGTCTGACTTTGGGGTAAATTTGCTGGGACGTCCACTCCTGGGAAGATTGGCAGCTGTCTTGAATGTTTTCCACTTCCTCACTGTAGAGTAAAGGACTTCAAATTGTTTGGAAATGGCCTTGTAACCCTTCCTAGATTGACGGGTAGCAACAATTGGTTATCTAAGATCATTGATGATGTCTTTCCTGCTTGGCATTGTTTTAACACATACCTGAATGCTCCAGATCAGCAAACTACCAAAACTACAGCAAAACTACTTCTGCTTTTATAGAGGTGATCACACCTGCTGGTGATCAGTTAATCAAATGTTTGATTAGCAGTGCCTGGCTGCTACTTAGCCTCTTCATTCCTATGGAAGCAGTAAGGGTGTACTTAGGCTGTGTTTACACTTGGCATTAACATGTGACCTGTATCCGGATGTTGTCCACATACACATTGAAAAGACAAGTGTAAATGCGCTTCTGATCGGAATGTTATATGATCAGCGTGTCCAGGTTCGGAAGTAGTCGAGGACGGATTGTGATCGGATCTCAGTGTAATGTAAACGCAATCCAGCCATCGTGTCTGTATTCACAGGTGGACGTCACACAAAACCCCGTCCAGTGTCTTTATTCCCACTCTTCTCTCCGGAACAGAGAGCTGTGTGGTTTTGCAATACAGTCGAGTGCGAAGTACATCGCAAATATGCCTTTACACCGAAAGTTGCAGAACCATTCATTTTCTGAAAAGAACTCACACTTTTCCCACCACAGCAGACAAAGTTCTCGGACCCATACGTTTCTCTGTACCGTTTCCATTACGGCATCTATCCACATTATTAGTACTTGCAGCCTCTTCCTCCTCCTCATTTTGCGAGATTTGTAAAATGTCCCCGAACTGAAAACTGTTTTTAAAAGAAAACCCATCACTTCAGGTTGACTTTGCACCAGAGCCATCCTTTTTTTTTCCGTGGGAGTGCAAGATCCGATCTGTTGTCCAGATACAGAAGCCACTTGACGAGGACAGGTGTAAACGCACTGTGTCCTGATTGGCTTATGATCCGATCTGCTTGATCGGATCACGGTGATCACATGTTAATGCCAAGTGTAAAAGCAGCCATAGTTTGTCAGCCATGGTTTTTCCATTTTGGCCTAGTTTTTGTTAAATAAACCATGACACAGTGTAATATGTCATGTGTTGTTATTCATCTGAAGTTATATTTACCTAATTTTAAGTCCTAAGGACCAGATATTTTTTTTTATTATGGCATAATATGTAAAACTATAGAATTCTCATGGATTGTATATATATTTTAGCAACACATTTCACACAGAGGAAATTGTAATGTAATGTAGTGGATGATTCACATTTTCTGTTATTCTCTGTAGGTGACATATTCATCTACATCTAATCAAATAATGAAATTCTCAACTTTATTACTGCTTTATGGAAGGATTAGGATATTATGAGGTGCCTCATTAAAATAAGATCTGGTATTTCTCTGTATTAAAAAGTCATAATCAACTAATTAACTCCTACAATGTCATACAATGGTTACTGAATGACAACATCATGAAATACAAATTTAAATTATTAGCATTGTGCTTCAAAAAACCAAAATTATTAACTTTATAGGAAAGAATGCATCAACATACAGTAGCAAGATGTCATATTTATGACAAGTCATATTTATATGAACTGCATTTGAATGGACACTAGTAGAAGCTACTAAATGGTTAATATGGAAAACTTTTGCACCAAAGAATAAACCTAAAACATCTGAGCAAGTACTGCAGGACCTGGAAAGACTGAAGAACTTAGAAATGGCCATGATTTGTTTGATATGTGAAAAGGTAATGAAGGTGATGTCCAAACAGATCAGTATGACATGTGTCCAAATGGGCAAGTGGGTACAGAGCTCATAAAAATATAAGAAGCTGAACAGATGTTGTGGGGAACGCTCACAGAAATGTACAGTACAGAAGACAGTCAGCAGAGTTTAATGAGTAATCCTGGTGTAGAGACAAAAGAAACTTAGTGAGATGTGACCCACATCTAAAATGGATAGACCCTATAGATGGCCAAACCAAGCCTGTCAGTGCGTGACCTTGAAAAGCCATATGTATTGATGGTGACATTTTTGTCCCACATACTAAAATTACCACCTAACATTTAATTTTCACTAAATCATGTTTAAATCACGGTTTCAAATTCTGCTCATCCAATCAGAACTTAGAGTCAGAAGAACTATTAATTTTATAACAGTCGAATATGACCAAACACAGTGATGTGACTTTCAGTGCAGGATTTAGATGCTACATCAGTAATAAACTGAGCTGTCTGGCAATCCAATTAATTCAGCATACAGTATCTCTGTGATTCTATGATCTCTATGATTCAGAACGAAAACTAGTGAGTTTATTCAGATTGATTCAGGCAATGCTTTGACCAATTCATAAAAAATAACTCAAACTCAACTTGTTTACAAATCAGACATCACTAGCTGAACACTGTCACACTCTGCTTACTGTTGTCAAATGCAATTGGAATTTCTTGCCTATTTACCATCTTACTGCACCCAATCTTTCTCTCATGTCACATTCAATTCAGACTACGAGTTCACAGCTCCGCTAAAATATAAAATCTAGTTGCTGTAGGGCTGTAGATTTAGATGCCTCTCAAACAACTGTATCTCTAAAATATGTCCTCAACCCTCATAACTTCCTCGAGCAGTGTCAGACTTGACAATGATAAAACCATGAAAGTGTAAAACAAAATCTTCATCCATTTCCCTAGATGCCTAATCCCTAAGATTTGCTTTTCCCCACTTATGCGGAGATAACCCCACATCAGTGTGCGATCATATAAAGGCACCCTCCCTATGCCTGTGTTCACACTTCCACTCCCCAGAATAAACCTCAGGCTTTAAATACAGCTTTATCCTGAGAGGGAAACCTATGCGATATCAAGGTAAAGAGATAAGGAGTTCGGCCCTAATGCACTACAGAGATGGACAGGGGAATCACTGAGTGAAGACACTTAGTCGTCTAACCCTGGCTGACCCCGAACAGTTGTATGGATGCATTGTCTGGATTACTGCTACCTATCTCACACCACCAGTCGCGGGCTAAAAAAAAAAATCTCAGTCAACACACCTCTTCTCCAGCTAAGAGAGGGGGAAACTATTTGTCAAGTAGGGTTGTGCACATTCAGGAATTGAAAAAAATGGCTTTTTAATTCTAATTCAATTTCTGAGGGGAAACACAATTACAATTCAAAGTTAGATTTTTTTTAAAAAAGCCTTCAAGTATGAGGGTTTATAGGCATTAGAACGATAGATACATCTAGGCAGAAAGACAGATATGTAAAAAAGAAATATGTAAAGTGAATGTAATTATAAATATATTTAGCCAGGCAGGTACCATTGTCCTGGCAAACAAACAGCCAAACAGAGAAGCGTGAGTCGTCACTCCACAGAACACGTTTGCACTGCTCCAGAGTCCAGTGGCGGCGTGCTTTACACCACTCCATCCAACGCTTGCCATTGTACTTGCTGATGTGAGGCTTGCAAGAAGCTGCTCGCCCATGGAAACCCACTCCATGAAGCTCCCGCCGCACAGGTTTTGTGCTGATATTAATGCAGGTGGAAGTTTGGAACTCTTCAGCTATGGAATCAGCAAAACTTTGGGAACTTTTACGCACCATGCGCCTCAGCACTCGATGACCCCACTCTGTGACCATACACGGTCTTCTGCTTCGTGGCTGAGTTGCTGCTGTTATTACCAGCACTTAACACTTTGCAATAATACCACTTACAGTTGACCATGGAATATCTAGCAGAGATGAAGTTTCACAAACTGACTTATTGCTAAGGCATCATCTCACAGTACTACACTTTAATTCACTGAGCTCTTCAGAATGACCTTTTTTTTTTACAAATATTTGCAGACTGTAAATGCAGACTAGGTGCTTGATTTTACACACCTGCCCTCTCTCTGATTGAAAAACCTGAATTAATAATTAAGAGGTGTGTCTAAATACGTTTGTCTATATACATGTACATGCATTTCGTTTTATATTTAACAATTTCTTTGCAAGTCTAATGCATCACGATATGTCTATGACATGTTCAGATAGCCTTTAATAAATCATTAAACAGCCTCTTATTTTTCCTCCATAATGCCTTGGGAAGGGAAAAAATAAAAAAAATAAACCATGCCTTGTCACCATGTGTACACAAACCAGAAATGACCAGACCTTGATACGGTGATGAACGCTTTAAGTCAATATACCCCATTGAGCTGGATTATGAATAAAGAGCTCACTTCAAACGCCAATGAAAATAATCTAATGAGTGGCACATTTTGATGTCAGACAGCCCCTGTCCTTCCCATTCCCATCCAAATCGTCAGACCAGATGGTTAATCTGCACGGGCAAGTTTTTCTCCTCTAGGCTTTGGTAAAAGATGAACCTGGGTCTAATTCATTTTCTCTTTGTTGCTTATCTAAAGGTGGGGCAGGATATATCATGACAGATTGTGACAGCGCCATAAGAAGGTGGCTGTTAAGATGCCCGGATGGTTCAAATGTAATTGCAGTTTTCTCCTTTTTGACTCTGTCTCTCTCTCTCTCTGCAGGCTAAAATAATAATGGAGGAATTAACCTGTGGGGTTCAAGGCTATTGGATTAGAGCTATCCCTGATATGAATCTTACACACAGAAGTTCTGAACAGCCTCTTTAAGTTGTCAAAGTTGGAATAACTGTAGGGGAGACCGAGGGCAACTGTAACATTAACTATCTTTCAAGTGTGAAGACACATGCTCAGTACAGTTCTCTGTCTGCCTGAGAACAACTGATTTTGAAGAATAAAAGGGGTTTTTTTTCCAAGGGATTTTTTTTTCTATAAAGGGATCCAAGTATTTTTTCATCTTCTGTCTAAATGTGTGATGCTTTTGAAATGTGTTTAGTCTAGATGCTTTAGTCTATTGTAGGTTGTTGGTTAATCCTATTATTATTATTATTAACATTTAAACTGTTCAATTAAAAAAAAAAAACGTTTTCTTTTTAAACAACATGGTTTGAAATGAACACCCACCAACCCAGCCAGATGCGGGTAAAAAAATCAACTGTGGCGACTGGCGAGTAACGCTGGCAAATCACTAGCCAATTTGGTGTGTTTACTTACTTTGCTGGAGAAGTTTGTGCAAGCCAAATACTCAACCCGAGGGAAGTACTCAAAGTCATCATAATATATCAAATACAGCGTATTGCACAGAATCTGCACATATCTGGCTAACCGTCACTATGCAACAAATAACGGTGCACGTGTTCATTTGCATTGAACCAATAGCGAAGATTAAAAAACATTTGGTTAACAGAAAAGACATTTGTTATTTGCCAACATCCTAAATTTTGTGATGTTTTTTGTACTGTATTGATCAGTCCACCTAAAACACATTTTTGGTGATGAGGATAAAAGAGGAAGGGAGGCTATGGCTGGATTACAGGATTTAGTTTGAATAAGAAATTATTGTATGAAATTAAAATTGTATTAATACATATATAAGCTGTGACGCAAGTAATCTGGTTAGTTTATTTATTTTATTTTTTGGCTGAAGTTCTGAATGACATGTAACTTAAAAATGAAGTAGCCAAATTGGCTGGTGAATGAAAAAGTTAATTTCAAACCCTGATAAACAATAATATTTTAGTGCAAAATCAAATATACAATTATTACAAAAAAATGTTTTGGGAACAATCTCAAGTGCAACATTTCAAGACTAAAACTATAATATTTTGAGAATTAAGTTAACATTTCAAGAATAAAGTTGTAGTATTTCTTTTTTTCAAATTTCATGACAGGGGTGTAATATTACCAATTCTATTTCAGATCTCATAACAGAGCTGTAATACTACAACTTTATAAAATAAAAACTTATATATATATATATATATATATATATATATATATATATATATATATATATATATATATATATATATATATATATATAAATATAAATAAATATAAATAAATGTAATGTGGCACTAAAAAGCTGTTGCTTTTTATTAATCAATTGCATATCCAGGAAAGAGGAAAAAGTAAATGATCCAGACAAAGTAACGGATGATGCAACCTCTGTCCACCTCTGTGCTTTGCCTGTGTCCGCACTATGTAAGACACTGATAGATTTGCCAGTTCGTCCCATCCTCTCTGAAAAAGAAATAACCTGTTTTAACCCGTCTCTCGTGGCATTGATTGATAGGCTATGAGCGCCGGACTTAATAACCTCTATCATACTATCCAACCCCTCTGCTGGCGGCAGGCGCCAGTTTGTTTATGGGTGGCATCTCCTCCAATACGCCATGTGTGTGAAAGCTCTACCCGTGCTAATGGTGTGGGCTGAGGGATTGGACTGTCAGCTGGGAGTGAGGCCTCATTTTTCTACCTGCCTGCTGTCCACGTTTCCAACCCCAAAGAACAGCCCCTTTACGCCTTACCCTCTGTCCCCCGATCATCTGTCAGCCTGGACCTCAGCTCCCATGAAGCAGCGAAAAAGAGAGATGGGGTGTCAGCTCCGGTTGGCTGTGAGTGACAGCGCTACATGTTCGATCAGGGTGCATGGGGCTGGTTAATCTGGTGATGTAGCCACATGGATTGAGTTTGTCTCGCTTGGTTAGCTTATTCACAGTGAAGAGCAAGCAAAGTTCCCTCAGCTTATTTAGGAATGTTCTCAAAAGCAAACATTCATGACTGCCACGGTAGCACATGAAAGCTCAAGCGTATGAAATTAATTTTCCTCCTAAACGAGTGCTTACTGTCTTTTTTGGCAAAAGAAACAAGAAAACGTCAGGTTTGTGAAGTATTCTAGGTTATTAGCTATTTGATCATGATATTGAAGTGCTCGTATTACTTTCAGAGTAAATGCTTTCTCTCTCAGTGATTATCTAAACAATTACACAATGCTAGAGAGGGAAGTTGCAGATTATTTATTGAACCTCATCCTTTATGAAGTTCTGAGATCTCAAAGGCACGTTCTTGAGTGATAGAATGTTATCAATACACACACACACACACACATACAAAAATCATACTGTTCAATCACTAGTTATCAAAAGCTTTTTGATAAACCCAACCATTCTCGAATATCGCGCAAACGATTTAGACGAAGAGCACACCAAATTGGACGTGAGGCAATATCTCCGCAACGTTTAAGCGTATTCAGCCCAAACTTGGTACATGTCATCACAAGCATGACCTGAGGCTACATTCAGCCTTTCGGGACAGCGCCCCCTACTGGTCAGGATATATGAAAAATTATACTGTAACTTCTGAACGGTTTGCCCAAAAATCTGTTTCTTTAGAATCGGGTCAAATTATATCCAATTTTGGATTTTGGATTAAAATGCTGTATTTTATGAACGCATTAGTGTGTCATTACAAAACTTGATATGTGTTATTGGCATGATGCCCTGAAGGAGCCTGAGAACTTTTGAGCCAGCACCCCACCAAGTGGTAAAATCACATATTCACATGCTTAAAAGTTTGGATTTGGTTGACCTTCTGGTTAAATTTTATAATGAAATTTCAAAAAATTCTAATAATGTTCTATTAATAATGAAACTGGTCTTGATAGATTCCTTGGGTTAGGATGAGCACATTGATACCATATTTCAATGAATTTGTTGGCATGATACCAAACTGATTCTGTAACTGCAACGCTTTGGCATTTTGACACCAAACATTTTGTATCATTGTCACCTCACACTGACCACACTATAATAATTTGATATTGGTCAAAAGTGATAAGCAAGTTAATCATATTACAGTGATTGTATTTTCAGCCATTTTGACAAAAAATAAATAAAAATAAAACATATTTATTACTTATTGCTGCTGTTTTTCTGAAGCTCCCAGTCATGCTTTCATGTCAACATTGTTCCTTTGTGTGCTTGGCCCCGATAATTGCTGCTTGCAGCTATATTTATTATTATAATTATTTTACTTTTATTCAGCAAGGATTCATTACATTGATTAAAAGTGACAGTTAAGATTTTATAATGCAACTAAAAATGTCTATTTCACATACATGCATTGAAAAAAAATCCTGAAAGAAATGTATCACGGTTTCCACAAAATTATTAAGCAGCTTTTATCAGCTGTTTTTAACAGTGATAATAATAAATCTTTCCTAAGCATCAAATCGGCATATTAGAATGATTTCTGAAGGATCATGTGACACTGAAGTATGAGTAATGAAAAGAAAGGAGTAATGAAAATTCAGCTTTGACATCACCGGAATAAATTAAGTTTAAAATATATTAAAATAGAAAATGATAATAATACACAGTATTACTGTTTTATTGTATTTTCGATCAAATAAATGTTGTCTTGGTGAACATAAGACTATCAAACACAATAAAAAAATCTTACGGACCCACAAACTTTTGAAAGGTAGAGTACATAACCCCTAACCCTAACACACGTGCACGCATGCACGCAGCACACGCGCACACACAATGCAGAAATGCACACTCAAACATTCATCTTTTTCTATAAAAAAACAAGAGCAACTTTTGAAAGTGAAAGTAATGGCGGGAGAGTTCAAAGACATGATAAGATTGTAGACATTTGTTCATCATCAGCTCTTTTAACCCTACATTACAAACACACATAGTGAGCATTGATGCAAGTTGCTATCTAAACTGCACACATGCTTCTTCATGCACATGTTCACAATCACACACAAACACATACACTGACAAGGTTTGAAAGATGAATAGACATTTTGCTTACCATAAATTCCTGTCGATATGCATGGAAACGCCTGTAATAGAAAAAAAAGAGCAAAAGGTAAGCCAACTTATAAAATCACATAAATTCTGACCCAAACCAATCAAGGAGAAAACCACCTTACAAACTGAAGTTAGTCAGTGAATGTACATAATTCAGAGGGCTAGGCAATGAAATGAGCCCAACCTTACATTTTCAGCCTTGAGATGTGGTCTTTTTCCAATTCCTGTCCCAATTTCAATTTCATTAAAGCCAACTCTATGAAAATCTATTGCATGAATGGTGTGATTTTGATAAATTTGACGTTTAGTGAATGTCAAATATTTCATTAATATCCTGTGGGAATAACTGCTTGATGTAGGCTTACATCAAACATCAAATATGTATTCATGGGTGTCTGTTTTGATCACCGTTCTTTGACAAAAACATGTTTTTCTCAGCTTTTTGCTCAAAATGTTGCTTTTTTTATGAAACTTACCCACATTCAAGTGTTGATTTTTTTTTTTTAAAAAGCATGAAGCTAGAGTAAAACTTGTTGTTTGTTTGTTTAAAAGCAGAGGATCTGTTCTTTCTTTTGATATATTGCATGTTCAAATATTCATACAACAAAATATTCTGGGGGCCATGAAACTTATAGGATAAAAAATACTGGCGCTGGCTGGCAACATTTTTCAAAAACACTGGCGAGGAAAGAGTTAAGGGACAGTCATATTTCAGGGTGTCAGGACATATATAACAGCTGAAGGAGAGATGGCCTTTGGGAAATGTGCATCAGTCTGTATGATGCATCCAGAAAATGTGCACAATAATTTAATACTCCTGAAAATTATAATTGATCCACTCATGGCCTTTACAATATCCTGGATCATTCTGAAGGGTAAATAGGCCTTGCATTGAAGCCACTTGGAGTCTGGGAAATGTCTGGATCTGTTTTGGTGATGGAGCTCTAGACTGTCACAATCTCTGAGGAAAGTTACAAACTCAACACGCTAGGAGGAAGGACGACACACTTTGGCAAGTGTTCACAGTACAGGCGAACATGCCGATCCCAACGTGTCTTTTTGCCCCATTTCAGTTATGAATTTTGCCCCTGATTGACTGAACGAAAGATTTAAATACAACTGAATTGGTCAAGATATTTGGACTATAGGTTACATCTCTACATTAAATTTCTAAATCTCATGCACTTTATTTATTATGTGAAATGTAGGTTATAATGTGACTCAGGCGCAAAGACAAACTCAATGCACTGAACATATTTGAGCAAAGCAGGATTCAGTTTGCATTAAATGGACAGATTACCCACCCAAACATGAATATTCTGTCATCATTAACTCAACCTCTTGACTTTTTAAATAAAAAAAATAATATATTTTGAGGAACAATGGAGTCAATTGAATGAATGTCATTCAGACTCAGTCTTGTATACCCATTGTTCTTCAAAATATATTTTATGTATACAGAGCTGTACTATATTTTGTAGTGCAGCTTTGAAATGATGAGTATATTTATGGGTGAACTATCCCTTTAAGACCAATAGCAATCAAATGCAAGTTCTGTAGAACAACACATACAGTACAATGTGTTTCAAATTTGTGTTAATGTGTTATTTGGAAAAAAATAATTTTGGAGATATTGGGTCATAAAAAAAAATGGTCCAGATGAATTAAAAGTAAATGAAAACTTTCTTGGAACACTTTTTGAGAAATACTCAAACAGGTTGAGACGCACTAATGTAGGGTCAAGTTCTGAAATCTGGACATATATTAATGTGGGAAAATTCATCTGTCTTGTGTGTACGTTTCTGGCCCTATATCACAAGCAATGTTAACATACAATTTTCAAGTCAAGATGTTATGTGATGATACCTCATTTGTTACTCTGAAATTATGGAGTGACAATAAAATGTCATTGATTACCTGAATTCTTATTAAAAACAAAACATGAATAAAGTGATGTAAATCAATGCCTTGTTTATTTAGGGCTGTTTATTTGTGTCTCTATATCCGCTGATAAATGATATATCATTTTGTGAACAGGTGCGTGAGAGTTTTCTACTGTGGAACAAAAAAGACCAGAGCGACTGAGGGAGAAACAGAGCATCTCTGATATTTATGGCCATATTTTTTAAAAGATTAAAAACTTACCATACTGTAATAGGTCTGGCTCTGCGGCACTTTGCACCAGATGTATTACTCAAGAGCAGGTTTAGAGCCGCAACAACCATCATTTTTCCATACGACCGCGTTCCACGTGCCCCGTTACACATTCATCATTTTTAGTATATTAATAAACAGTAAAGAGGAGATATTTATTCAAAGCTCTCATTTGTCTCCACAAACCAGCTGAATCTGTGCTTTAGCGTAGCATTTATCACAAAAAAAACAAAGTGTGACCACTGCGTTAATGCAGCATTATGACAAATGCAAATTTCCCTATCTTTTCCGGGTTTTTTTAAATCTAGATTAGAAGAGGAGTAACTGTTCGAAAATAAAGTGAGAGTTTAAAAGGTGTGAATGCCGGTGCGATGGGCGTTTGTTGCCGTTTAATGACATTCTAAAGGCTGCTAATAAGGCTTTGTTTTAAAAATGTTTGAAGTGCTAAAAGTATGTATTTTCCATATCAAATAAGCTTTTTTGCTGCAGTGAGAGCTTTGGCACAAAACAGACTGCAATTGGAATAATGGCTTGCTAACAGAACATTAGACACAAAACAACAACACAAAACAATGGCGATATAATTCCAGGTGACAGCTGTACAAATCAAAGGCAGTTGAGCTTTTCAATGAGTAACAGATGAGACTCCCGCCGAGCTGTGTACCTCTGATTATAAACCATAACTTACAGCCGTACGGCAGCATTATGCAGCATACGTGCATCACCTGATTCCAGAATGCACAAGCTTATTTTATCTGCTGGTTTGGTACTTTCTTTCAGTTTTGTTTTTTTCCAGAGAGGAGGATCTTTGTTTAGCTGTTTATTATTTTACAGGGTTGTGTCAAAATACCGCTTGTCAAGATCAATATTTCAGCTGAGTCTTTCACTAAAGCTTTGACCTTTCCAGGTGTACATCTCGCTTGGGCTCAAATTCCCCATGATGAGCAGCAGAGGAGGGCCATTTTTAGAGCGCTGCTCGGCTCAACACAATGTAAGCGCACTCGCCTGAGTCCCCGCGGGGTTCAATAAAGATATGCTCACAAAATATATATACACAACAGCATGCTATAACTGGCCAACATACTGGAATGTCATTCTGGTGATATCAGGGCTACTTGTTGAGGGCTACTAAAAAACAACAACAACAACATGAAATCAAAATTTACTTTCTTAATATATTCCTTATATCATCTATTTATTCTGAAATGTACACTTATACCAATGAAATCAAAACTGATGGATATAAAAATCATAAAATATATTTTTTTCTCTTTAAATATTTAGTTTAATTCAGAACTATGGCATTATGAATGTATGTCTACATTCACACACATTAATTTTTTAGGGTTGTGTGTTGAATTTATTATTATTGCATCATTATATCTGTTGTCGTCTTGTTATAATGTACTAAATTATTCTCAAGGCAAATGTCCTCTCTCAAAAACATTCATACCATATCAGCAAAATCAATTTAAAAAAATTCCAATTAAAAACAATCCAATAATTCCCAGTTTGGCCCTTAGTAACAGATAAAAACCCATTAGATGTTATCCAGCATGTTTGTATTTCCAGCTCACTGGCTCAATAGAGCATAAAGTGTCAGCAGAAAATTACATATAAGAACATGCACATCTATTGGCTTTACATGACCACACATTGATTGAATGCTCAATAAGGATAATATTCATGGAAGTACAATTTCTAAACCGCTTGCAATTATAGGTAAAGAGCAGAAAGTATTGAGTATTGAGTTCTGTGAGCAAAAACACACAGCTGGTATGTCTGACTAATCATAGATGGTGGAGGTGATAATAACAGCTTCATAGTGCAGCAGGATACACAACAGCAGAAGCCCAGGACTCACTATTTGATTTAGCTTTGACACAGTTACGCCATCGCCACTATGACTAGCAACACTTGTTTATATATATATATTACTCTGGTGCATTTATATCAAACCGCTGCCTTAATTAACAAGGCTGACATTATTACACCTCTGCAGTGACTTATGGTCCTGTGGCTGGATTATTATTTCTGATCTGTCAGTTCATTAGGACCAAATCAGGCTCAAGGCCCTCTTGCTTTTGCCAGCTTATTGTGTTTCGTGTTTCGCTTGCAGTAGCATGTTGAAATTGGTCACAAGGGAAACAATTCCACTGCAATCGCTCTTCTCTAATCAATCATTTCCTTTTGTGTTCCCCTGGTTGTTTATTAAGATTATTATTGTTATTTATAACAGACGCACATTCTTTGCTGGAACTCCCACTAGGTTTAAGAGTAGCTCTTAATTGAATGAATTGCTGTGTGGGTCTGCATTTACATGCGTCAACAGACCAAATGCAATTTCTGCATTTCTATGCTTGTTATGTCACATTATGGAGTGGTATAGTGTCATATATGTTTACCTGGGTGATCAGAGTAGGGATTTTTAAAATTGACTACTTGGTGAATGAATGACAAGTCGATCTTAAAGAAGTACTGTATAATTAGACTGGTTTAGGGATATGGCTGACACTGATCAGGAGTGTGTTTCCCAAAGCTAAATATGGTCGCAAGTTCTGTTGTTACCAATAGAATTCAACGGAACTTGCGACCATAGTTGGCTAACAATGTTTTTGGGAAACGCAACCCATACTAAGTTCTTAGCCCTTAATGAATGTTAAGCACAACTCTCAATAGTATGATTTAGGGGAAAAAAGCTGTAAAAAATGTTGCTCAGTGTTATTTTACGTTGGGGCTTATATCAATGAGGACTTGTTGTAACCTCTCTAACCCTAGCACGTCTTACTATAATTTCTAAGCGAACCCAAAGACCTTGATTAGCTGGTTCAGGTGTGTTTGATTAGAGATGGAACTAAACTGGTACAGATGAACCACTGATACAACCTTCTAAAAGCCTCCTTATTTGCACGCACACCTCCAGGTCATCCATCTAATAAAGGAAATATCCACTTTAAGGCGGTGGAATCTCAAAGTAGATCTTAAATCACTTTATTTAAGTGTATCCACTAAGGAAACAAAGCCATTTGGACAGGACGCACCATGACTTGGACACTTGGCATGGCCAACTCTACTGTCATGTGTGCATGTAGGGGCTCTGATTGCTCATAATCACAGATCTGTTCTCACGTCCATCCTCGGGCTGAAGCAGAGCATGCGGGTTGCCATGGAAACACACTGCTAAAAGCAGTGGAGCCAAGGAGATGACCCATCGGCCACAGTCTTGTCCTCTGTGTTTGTTCAAGGAGCTACTGAGTATACATCACAATTTCTCACTGACAGTAACACTGCTTCAACTCCTTGGTCACATTCATAAAAGGGCAAAATACTGGCTTTCTTTCACATCTTCAACACAATAAGTTAATATTCATCAATAAGTCTTAAAAGAGCAAACTGCTACACTAAATTTAACTTTACATAACATTTACCTTGTCCATGCATTCACACACCCTTGGAATTAAACAGGCAGCATTTGCCTCTGTGCCTTACACGTGAATTTGTAAATCCCCCTCTCACTCTATATATTTATTTTCCAATCCAATATTCCATAACATGTATTATAGTCAAAACAGATTATTTCTGTGTCCAATAACAGAGGCAAATTTCAATTATTTCTGCTTTTGACACAATAATAGCATGATCCCCAAACAATAAAAACATGAATTATTGATCATAAAATAAGTATTGCTGTTTTTATTTTAACTCACAAAACAACTTTACATAATTATTGGTGGGCATTTTTCAGTGGCTCTCAGTCGATTACATCAATGCACCAATAGGGGACGACAAGGGATTGTCTTAAAGAGTGAGGCATGTATCATTCTCTCAATCGATTCACTCAAAAACATTGATTCATTCAGAAATAAAGCAACTGACTGCCTGCATATGAAATCTCACACTTCCCTAAGTCCCTAAAAACAATATGTGACAAAGTAGTATGTCAAAATTCACAATACTCATAAAAGAGTAGGCAAAAATTACCCGGATGACCGCCTACTTCCGGCGAGATTCTAAAGTGCGCATATGATGGACACTTTACCATCCCATGAGGCCACGGGAGAGGATTTGTGAATGGCAGTGAAGCAATGCAACAGACACTGGTACGTCACATGATATTGACAACATAGCAAATATAGTATGTCCGGATTACTTTTATACTACACATAACTTTTTAGCGCTTGTAAAGTAATTACTTATTCAAAATAAGTACCTACTCAACAGATCATGCCATTCTGGACACAGCCACTGTCTTTAAGAGTGAATCATTGAATCACTCACTCTATCAATTCACTCCAAACACTGATTCATTAAGTAACGACACTGAGATGTGGAGTAGTTAGTTCTGCTGTGGCGTCGTTAAGGACCTTTTTTTTTTTTTTTGTAGATAAAAAAAATAGACAAAGTAACTGGCAATATTTTCATCTAAAATATAAGTTATCCAATATTAAAGTATTGTTTATTGAACTGTTCTATAAAAGATGCTTGCAACATTGTGTGTGTGCAATTCCTGGATCAAGTTTTCCAAACACTCGGCCCGTCTGCCACTGCCACTGTTATACAGTACCATATAATTGGTTCAATAAATAAACTGTAGAGTTTACATGATTATTTTAATACATAAAGACTTTGTATGGTCATTCCAATATAATCCAATATTCAATAACACATGCAGGTCCAGCTAGTGATGCTGATAGACACCGTCATGGTTCATGAGAATGACAGACAGGCTCAGGGGAACGTCAGAGAAACACTAGAGAACAAAGGCCTGTAACTGACAGAGCCACTGGTGCAATGATCTTGATTAACACTCAATCACCACTTTTATGGCTGACCAACTGCTGCTCCTTCAAGCAGTCTAACAGAAGAGTTCGATATCCTCTCAACAACTGCAAGTGCTTGACTGAAAATGAGGAGTGAACTGACCAGTCTATCCAATAATCGAAATGCAGAACACACATATATTGTGCTTTTGGACACAATATGCAATTTTTGGTAACACTTCTGTTTTTAATGGAAAGCACTCTGGCCAGCTCATGGTGTTTTTAAATGTGCTATACAAATAAACTAAAACACTTTACAATGAGATCCCATTTGTTAACATTAGTGAACTTCGTGAGTTCTGAACTAACTAACAATAAAAAAATGTGTCTATAGCATTTATTAATCTCAGCTAATGTTAATTTCAACATTTACTAATACCTTATTAAAATCAAAACTTGTATCTATTTTGAATACTCCTGAGCTAACACGAACTAACAATAAACAATTAAACTTTAATTAACTATCCTTCACAAAAATGATTAAATACTGCAAGAAATTAATTGTTCATAGTTAATGCTATAATTAATACATTAAATAATGTTAACTAATGGGACCTTATTGTAATTATTATAATTTTTTTTTGCAATTTGCATTATAAATGGATCAAATTAATAGAATAAATAAATGCATACATGTAAATAAAACAGAATAATAGCAGATAAAAGACAGTGGACAGTATGGTGTAAATCTTAACAACCCCCCCATTGACCTTTTAGCAAAGGCACACAAAAAAAAAGTGCAGAGAGAAATGGTATTCCACTTAAAATACAACAGGAAGAAAATCTAAATCTCTTTAGCTCTCCAGGAATGCACGAGAACAAACATCTCGGGTGAGACGTTTCACCAGAAAACAATAAGAGAAGAGAGGAACAAAGAGACAGTAAGCAGTTCTCGCAAGCGCACCGATGTGTCACTTTAATTCTGTCCATGTCCTGAATTTTACAGTTCAAGCTCCAGTGTGTTGTCAGCACCGGCCCCCTTTAAAAAATGTATCATACTGATTGCATTGTTTGTGGCGGCGGATGAAGGCTGCTCTGCCCAGCTCTCCAGCATGTTTATCAGCAGGGCCCTGGAGACGACGCTTCACCCTGACAGGCAGAATAATAGAAGCCATTCCCCTCTATCTGCCGCACAATCTCCCTCTCATTACAAAACGTCCAGATCAATTCTTTAAAGCCCTGAACTTTACATTGATTAAGATCTTTACTCTGACACGTAGCTAATGGTCTTATTAAATGTTTTATTGTATTTATCATGAGAGCTATGACATTATAAATTGAGGATGGCATTCGAATCAGGGGTTTAAAAGGGGAGCAGTTAAAATGGGAATAGAGATGAAAAGAATGGCGTGAGAAAAGTGAGAAATGACTATATGAATATGAAAGCTACTGTAGTATATAACTGCAGATTATACTCAAAAACTCTAATGCCTCACTCTGAATTAGATGTTTAGTTTAGATGTATAGTTTTGACATAAGATCACGTTATAATGCAAGCTAGGAGTGTCAAAATACTGGTACTTTATACCAAATTGATATAAGAATGAGAGTTTTGTGACTATTAGTGTAAACATGGTTTGTCTTATTTAAATGTCAAGATTCAGTAAAGAAAAATAACAGTTATGTAATTCCAGTTATGTAATTTCAGCAAAGAATAAAATAAAAGAGTTCATACAAACACTTTCAATTCCACATCCCTGAAGAATTATTGGACGACGAAGAGTGAGGCTTACAGTAATTGCACATTTCAGAAAAAGGAACCATCATTAAATCTGCAGTCATTTTTTTCAGATCTAGCCCTATTTTAAGCATTAAATAAGAATGAAAGGCCTCTTTTCAACTGATGTTAGGGCCCATTACATCTATACATCGACATGTCCTGCATATATTATCATGTAGAGGACAAGAGGCCATCCTTTCTATGTAGCTTGTCGTGGGTTTCTCTCTTGTGCTCTGCTCCCAGTGTAAAACAGCTAATTAAACATTTTCTCCTTTCAAGACATCCTTCAGGAGTTCAAAAGCCACATATCAAAGGACGGTTCAAAGAAAATCCAGAGTCAAAAAAAGCAAAAGGTGCCAAAATGTTCTGCATTTTAAGGTGAAAAAAAAAGAGGTGACTTGGCTGCCAGTTGGAGCTGTTTCACTAAGAGAGAAATGAATGTCCGACAAATAAAGAAGGAATGCTATTTCAATTAGTAAAATATTCACTTTTCTATAAGAGCGGACATATTATGAGTGCTGTAAAAATGAGATTTTCAGTCTGTGGGTTTGTCCTAATGATTTTAAATTATGAAACGACTTGAAGACCGACACGAGGGCGGCTGAACCTCTAACATTTCCTACCTTCATTTGAAGCTGCTCTATAATTGATTCTTGCAGTTCCCAGCATTTTAAAAGCATACTAATGAAAAAAAAACAGTTGTCCTTGACTAAATTAAAAAGGGTGAATTTCTCTCTCTCCTTTTTCCACCTTTCACTTTGACTGTATTCACATTTAACCAATCTGAGCAGCTGATTAGAACATGAGGAGAAAAAAAAATACACTTAGATCTATATTCCCAATATCCAAAAGTCTGGTTAATTACACTTAAGACAGGAGGGGGCATTTCATTACAGATAATCTATAGTCCAGACTAAAATATAATACGCTAGAACAGATGATGTTTGCTCTGGCGGGATAAGACGACAGCGGGGACTGTGGGAGGTTAGTGGGGTGCTGGGAAATCAGGAACAGGACACTGGCATAAAGGTCACTGGTATTGTGGCGCTCAGGGAGAAATGGCTGGCCGGCATCTGGGGTGTATTTTTAGACGAACGTCCACTGCTAAAGGAGGACACCGGATTGCTGTCATCTGGGAGTGTTACTCAGGTGCAGAGTCTAAATGTGCCAGCTCTATCTCTGTGATGCATGCTGCGAAAGTGTGTGAGCCGGGAGGCAAGTAAAATGAAGAGTTGTATTGAATTTATGAAAGAAAACTAATTAACTTTTATCTATGTATTTTACTCAATATATTATTTATTATTCCACCATAGATAAACTCACACTGAAAAGTAAAAACAGAGCAAACAGTGTTTTGTTTGCTACCTAAGCATGTTTATATTGATACTGTATGTGTCTGTGGTCGAGAACCATCTACTCAGCCTTCGGCTGTAGGAGACCATTAAATATCCAGGAGATGACATTAGCTATTCTGTCTCTGACTTTCCAGCCCAAAACTTCACAGATTCTGCTCTTATAATTCCACATCTAATGAATGTATCTGCAGAGTGGAGATGTTTTAATATCAGATTTCACTCTGACTCAAAATGTTCTTGAGGGTATTCATTAGACAGGGTTCTTTGCACTTAATCAGAGTTATAAAGAACACTTTAATTGATCTTTAAAATCCTGAAAAGGGGCTTCGAAATCTGGCTTCGGAGTTGCTGTGAATGGTGAGAGATGTGTATAAACAAATGTTCCATATTAGCACATATGCGTGCACAACAGTTGACTATGGTGCATTTGTATTCTGTTTCTCACTGTGACCCTAAGACTGTGGTACAAATACTTCCCTAGAATGGATTCATTCTATGAAAGCTTTCAAAAAAAATGTGACAGGGAATAATGAACATTATTATATAATTGATAACCAGCAATACTAACAAATATTGATACATATATACCAATATATTTGAAAATAAGAAGAATATTTAGTAGTACTACTGTACAAATGAGCAACCTAAAATAGCAATAACTTAATAATGCTACTTAAAATTGCTATCACACGTGTCTACAGATAAGAACACACTGGAACTTTGTTGTCCAGTATAGCTCTTGCCATCAAGTAAAGGAACTTATAAAAAAAAAGTACATGTGCACAATACTGGTAGTTCAAAGCAGCATCTTTACCTCTGAACAAACAAGCTTTTTTTCAAACATGTCAGCCCACCCTGACCGAAAGAGCCGTTGGGAGTGCGGTGTGTTTGAACAGAAGTGCAGCATACACAGTCTGTGGGAAGATCCAGGGTTGTGGTTGGCCCTCTCCCGCTATGTAAGCACATAAATCTGCTTGTGCCCTGGAGGTGGGAACCGGCAGCACTAATTGACTGTAGAAAGATTAGGGGTCAGGGCCCCAGTATTATTAGCATTAATAAACTTGATCCCTCAAATGAAAGCAATCAGCCGAGGGGGTAGTTAGGTCCCTTTATGCAGCACGGTGACCCGGTCAGATTACTTTTAGATCTCTTAAAACAAATGCATGTGTAGATGCCTGTGTGTTAGATGCTAAACAGAATTACTGAAAAAAAAAATACAAAAAATTAACTAAGGGTTTTAAAAGACAAAAGATTGCATCATGACAATAATTAGCAAACATAGGTTTGAGGTATGTAATATATACAGGTATATGTAGTTTCTACTATAATAACTGCATGTACGCTAAACATTTTTTTTAACCTTTTTCATAGAAATGAAAACATTTACTCATAAACACATTCAATTGATGCTCAAATGTTTCTCAAATCAGCATATTAGAATGATTTCTGAAGGATTATGTGACATTGAAGACTGGAGTAATGATGCTGAAAATTCAGCTTTGAAATCACAGGAATAAATTACATTATAAAATGTATTAAAATAGAAAACAGTTATTTCAAATTATGTATTACATTTTTCTTTGCATCCTTGGTGAGCATAATATTTTTAAAAACATAAATTGTACCAAACCTTTGAACGGTAGTGTAAAACTTGAGCAGAAATAAGATGAATTAAGATCAAAAGATGAACAAAAGTAATATGGTAAGCATATGAATGTTTCAAACAAAGCACAAGTGAAATAATGTTTGAATATTTGGGTGAAATTTGCATTTTTTCATCAACTAAAATTAGATAAGTAAAACTGACAAAAAATTAATGTATATGGCATGACAAAATAGACAAAATTGAAAGGATATATTTATCTAAAGACAAAATTATGACAAAAAAAAACAAAAAAAGTGAACACATTATTTGTACCTGATTGTCAATATAAGGTCTCATGATATGATCTGGGGCCGTAGAGAAAGTAGAGTCCTATGACCTCAGCTCAAAGAAGTCGTATCCAATATCTAAATCAGCCCTCGTCTGGGTGTTCAAACCATCTCACAACAAAGCATCATCAATAGAAAGGTCCTTGGCCAGAGGACGAGGCATAAATGAACAGGACGCACATTAGCCCAGCCATGTGGGCAGCCATAGGGCACCTCTACAGATGAAGTGGTGCCACTTTGATCCCAAAGCCCACTGCTGCCAGGCCCAGAAGAGCCAGATTAGGCAGCCAAAGCGACACAAAGCACGACAGCTCACTTTGTTCGGCCTGGCTCAGTAAAATGACAGAGAATGCCATGGTGCCCCAAAAAAGTCTCCTCTGAGGTTTCCACTTCTTTTGAGGCAACCTCAGCGTTGTAAAAGGGGGAGATCAAAGGGTAGCACAAATCACTGATAACTATAGTATACTGTATAATGACCCACTTTGAGAGCGCCGCTTTTGTTGCTACAGCGCATGGATGTCGAGACCCTTTCGCTATTAGTCATGCTGATGCCTCATTTTCATACGACCTTTATTTGATTACATTCTTTATTTTTTCCTCCAAGACATTAATGATGAAAGAACGATGGTGACGATATTCTAAAGAAAACCTTTACAAGCCAAAAGGTTGCTCATTTGGAGTGATTGCTAAGTGATTACTCTGAACTTTCCATGCAAAATTAGGTCGTATCTGTGGACTACTTTGGAAAAACTCTGAAAAATGCAGTTCATTCGTCTGTCAATCACTGAAAAGGAAAGTGGAAATGACTATGTTCGTTCATAAGGAAAGGTACGTCTAACCCTGTGATTGAGACGATTCTAACAGAGGAGACTTCTCCCACAAGTCTCTAAGTCTTGAGAAGCAACACCTGCCACAGAAAGATCAAAGCTGTTTTCACAGTCTGACTTTTCCCCTTTGACAGTATTATTTTGTGACAAGCTGTGAACGGGAATAAATGTGTGAGAACCATGAACTCTCTACCTCTCTTCCTCCTCCTGCATGGTGCACACAACATAATCGCCATCATGGAAGACTTTTCCTAGCAAAAATCCCAATGCTTAAATTCTAAACTTAATAATAATAATAATGTGCAAAATTATATGTAAATGCTTGAATACAATTAAATGTCCTTAATTGAAGCATAAACTGTAACAAATAGAAGAAGAAAAAAACATATCAGTTATTTATAAGATGATTCACTGTTATAATCAATCCAGTACAGTACAGTACTAACAGAATTACAAATTTAACTGTTCAAATTATGAATCCAAAGATCAAACCGATAAACCACGTGCAAATGATATGCTACGCTAGGTATCAATCTGGACAGATGTACAGAGCTTTACAGTGGAAGAGGGACATGGCAAAAAGATTAATGAATCAGCGAAACATGTCATACTTATACAGTGGTAAGACAAACTTATAAGGCAGCGTCTATTTGCACTAAGTGCAACTATCAACTATTCTATTGACATTTTCATTCTAAGTGAAAATAGCATATTTTCTTGCCAATAGATGCCATTTACACTAAGTGAAAATAACAGCATTTTCTTATCGATATGCTATTTATACCATAGTGAAAATAGTGATAGATTATATTTACACTGAAAAAATAGCAGTATTTTCTACGTGTAAATAGTAGTTATGCTGTCAATAGTAGTTAAATACATAATAGCATAGTGGAAGATACTATTTGCACCTCAGTGTTGTTGTACAATAAACTGTAGACAAAAATAACAGAGTGTAAAGCATTATATTTATTAAAATTGTTAAATGGATGCCGCCTTATTGGGACAATAAATATGTGGGGAAAGGGAATGGAGCGAGTTCGACAAAAGGCGGATTCGAAACTCGAGTCAAAACTTTCTGTCATGTGCCTTACCGCTACACTATTGCTACTGTTTGCAATCCAGCGTCTTGCATAATTTTGTCTGGACTCTGGCCCAACCAGACGTCAGTGGGAGTTAGTGTAAATAGCCTCTGCTAACAAGGCGGGCTATTTGTAAATATACACTCCAAACGTATAATGCATAGCATACAAAAGTATATAGTGGAAAGACGTTTTTTGAGGAATTGAGGAAAAACAGAGAGCAACAATTAACATTAAGGAATCACTTAAAAGCATATCCAGTAGCATATTCAAACAGAATGACATGAACTGTGAACAAACTGGGACACTATGTTCATGTTCATTAGTTAGGGTTTGAGCCAATGTTGATTACAACAACAAAAAATTGTGAACAAATCTTTGTGGAGTGAACTGATCAAAATATTTGACTCACTGAGATCAAATCAAAAATCCGTCCTTATGCATAGTTTGACATGACTGATGTAGCGTGTAATTTGCTTATGATTGATCAAATCTCATCAGCTTGAGCTTTTGATTCATAAATTAAACAGGCAGCTTAAACTTTTAATTCATAATTTGAGTAATTCGTTTGATTCATCATTTGAGATGTCAGTCTGAGCATTTGGTTTTTCACTTGAACATTGTTATACTTTTAATTACGGCAGTGCTGTACTAGACGATAATTTTTTTAACTAAATGTGTGTTTAATTTCCTTGCTGTTACAGTTTACTGCATGCTACCCCATTAAGAGGAAATAAAACTGCAGCTCAGTATTTGATTTATCACCTCCATTTTGTCAGGAAAAACATCTATATTTCATATATCTCCTGTATTCAGATTCAAAACACAACAAAGAAAGAAAAGTGGATCTACAGTACATTCAAAAACTATGGATCGTATTTTGTTCTGATGTGAACAAGAAATAATAAAAAGTGTGTGTGTGTGGGGGATGGGGGGGGGTGGTATAGAGGAGAGAGGAAAGAAGGAGGTATTTCTCCAGTACGCATGCAATGCTGTGCAGGCCGGCCCCTGGCAGTGGTCATCATTAAAGTGCTTAATAGACCGTGGCAGGTCCACAACAGCTGACAGCCGACGGGTCCAGCGCTGAGTTTCCAGGGAGTGAGGGTCACCTTCAGGGGAGGAAGTGCTTTATCAGACCGTAAGGCCAGCCGGGCATCACGCGCTCCTTCACCCTGCCCAGGTGCTCGGGATGGATGTCCACCGGCATTCAGGTGGAACCGCAGAGCCCCACCTCCACACCATCAAAAATAGCCAAAAACATTAGGCAGGGATGTGATGCAATTTCCCTACAAAAATGCTTGAACTTCGAAAGCTTTCAAACTTTCAAAGGACTACAAAAGAATTCGATGTTTCTTTCATATTTTCTTTCTTTCATTTGCTCTCCAAATGAAAAGTAGCTTGCCTCTTGAGGACGTGTTGATTGGAAATGAGGTACCATACGGACTAATGCTGATATTTTTAGAAGGCTGAAAAGAAGTTACTGTATTTAACTTACAAACATATCTAAAGGTCAATGAAGCAAATCATTTTCCAATGGTCACAATCATATAATACAGTCTGAAGCTGAAACGTGGAGCTTTAGCACTTCAGCAGCCATCACTGTGTGTGAAGTATCCATTTTCAGTGTGAATTGTGTGAATTAAATGCCTTGTAGTGATGTGAGAGACAGGTATTCCATAACCGCTCAGAAACCAGCGCTCTACTGCCAAAACAAATTTTGCTTCAGATGACTTTTGCCTGAAGCACAGATTAAGCCTTTGTCAACATCTGTGAAATATCCATGAGCATTAAATTTCCATGAATGAAGACGAAGAAAAACAGTAGCTTCAGGAAGTGTGAACCCTGCCTTCACTGCCTGAATCTTACGACAACACTGACTGTCTTATAGCTGGTTATTAAGCCTATCCCCCTCGGAGGAACGTAATTATATATCTTCCTTCCTCCAATGCATTTTAAATCACCTTGCATGGCCAATCCATGATTGGCTGGGGCTCCCAGAGTACTGCCTTGTTGCACTTCCAGAAAGGCAGAGAAGTGCCCCGAGCAGTCTCAGAGGACACGGTTTATCTGGGTCTGGACACAGGTGCGTCTCCAAATGAGAAACACTGAGGAGGGAATAAGCTCCCGGACGAGACCCCAAAACGCAGAAGCAGGGGAATGTGATTCAAGGTCGGCCGTGGTAAGCAGCAGCTCGGCACCGCTGATTGATTGGGTATGCAAGAAGCATCTGGCACACAGGAAACAGGAAGGTGACTGGGGGAATCACCAGGTGGTTCCGATGAATTATAGCCACTTTGCCCAGCGCCTTCCCCGTCTCCCAGCCTACATACATGCCGTTATAGAGCGCCATTGTCAAGCCGTTGATATCTTGTGGATAAAGAGAGATTTGCGTGAGAAGGCCAAATGCATGTGTGGCATGCTTATGAAAAACTTTCAGACAAACTTCTGTTTTTCATTCATCGCAACACTGGTACCCAAGAATCGTGTCTTTAAAATGTCAAACCAGGAAACACTAGGACCTTTTTCTATGTGATCACCATGAATATTGATGACACATTAATTAACATCCAAATTTAGCCATTTAATTTTAAATTACATCTCGGACGTAGCTAGTGCGAAACGTACTTCAGGGATTTAATTGCATTTCACAAGAATGAAAGTGATGGATTGTGTCAAATCAAGGCTGATAAATTCATCTGACATTTACAATTTTACAAAACTACAGAAAGCCAATGAGACTTGGGTCATAAGCACTTGAAAAAGTCTGTCATCAGGGAAACATAATCAGACCACCATCTGAGAGTTGCACAGTTCGGGGCCATTTTAAGACAATAAGAGGGGACTTTCGGCCAGGCACCCACTCGCTTCCCACTGAGTCCCTAATCAGCTCTGCACTGCTGGAGAGAGACCTCAGAGAGAACAGCATACGGAAGGGGACAGGAAAAGCATCACCCCTATCGCTTTATATATCATGCCTCACTAGTCCGTAATCACTTTTGTATAATGATGGTTTGCAAAACACATCAATATAGAAAACTATAGAAAGACAGTGTGGGTTAACTAAAAAACAAAAATATAGAAAGTAAACACAGAAGACTGTTACTAGCAGTCAAGAAGGTTGCAATTCATATTGGAATAAATATAGAATATCTTGAAGCATTGTGTTAAATGGGTGTTCTTTCTACTATAGGCACTTCTGGCCCAAATGGATGGAACAGTTTATACAAAAATGTAAAAAAATGTAAATGCAAAAAGAATTTTTGACAGGTTTGTCGTTTCATACCTGTATGTCTTTTTGACGAATTTTGTAGAATGTCTCGTGTTTTGTCCATACAATAAAAGTCAATGTGGTCCTAAACAACATTTCATACAGTTTTGAAACAACATGAGTAAATGACTGAATTTTTTTTTTTTTTTTGTTGGGGGGGGGGGGGGGGGGAACTAGTGCCCACATGTTGAATTTCTTGGTGTTTCACAAAACAAAGAAAGTCATACACATGTATATTATATTAAGTCATAGACAAGGGAACAACGCAAAATTGTCATTCTGGGCGAATAAACGCTGTTATAACAAATGTTTTACACTTTCACTAATTTATTACTAATTGCCAATTTATTTATTTTGTAAAAAAAAAAAAAAAAAAAAAAAAAAAAAACTAGCTAAACGGCATTCGATGTATCTGTAAATACTATAAAATACCATTTACACTTTTTGCATATTTTGACAAATTTGACAAAAATATGGATTTTGGTGAGGAAAAAATGACACCACAGCTATGGGACAGCTGTGATTTTAAAAGTATACAATCTATACATAAAATGTATGTGAAAAGTAACACAAATAAGCGTAGGCATATCAATGGGTTTCCAAGACAGATTCAATGTACCTTTAAATACCCTAACTAAAAATAAATAATCTGCATTTGAAGAAACACCCATATCTGTGTAACTTGTCTTGCTATTTTGTTTGTTGAATGTGACAGTACTCCGCTCAAATGCCTAAAATACTAGTATAACATAAAAATAAAAAGAAGAGGGCTATCAACATTTCACATAATCACTAACAGGCCATTTCTCCTTTTACTTTATACAGTACATTAGCTTCAGCACCAAGGCGACAACGTTTAAAATACAAATAAATACATCAAATAAAAGCAGCAAAACAGAGGGCAAATCATCACCTCGCTGTCTGAATTGACTTGCCTCATTAGGTAAGGACAGCAGAAATGCTGTATCCCCACAGGCCACAAGACACCTCAGACAATGACTCTGGTCAACGAATGGCAGTGAAGCACCTGGAACGTTCAGCTCATTTATTACAAGCAGTACGATGCCTATATGTCTCTCTCCGCAAGACTTCCTGGCCACAATTATAAGCTAATATAATCAGAGTCACATTTGATGGTTTTACACTTCACAGATCACAGGCTTTACTTTAGAAATGTGCCACAGACATCTCTATGCTCTGACCTGCACGTAGTGGAAACTTAAACATGGGAAATGACATTCCCTTTAAAGAAGGAACACCATACATTGGTTTTATATAGTTGTCTTGTTACAATTAGACACATTTATACAACAAATTGATTCTGTGTGAATAGAAAGAGATGAATCAATAGAACTGAATCTAATGATGTGGTTAAAAAGGACCAAACAACGTACTGGAGACATTTACATTTACAATTTCAGGTCACTGTCTGACAGAGAGACGAATGGTTAACCTGTCAAACTACACCAAGAACTCATCAGCAGGGCACTAGATGACAGATTAATGGAAATGTGCCATATAATTTTTAATTACCTCTAAAGAGCAGGAGCACAGATTCACTTCAAGGGCTGTCAGTCTGTTAACGAGCAGAGAGCCAAAAAAGACCAATATCTATAATCTAGGATCTATTTTGAGCTCAATGTCACATATTAAAATCTCATTATATGCTAAATAACTGGTACATGGCTCACCCTTTTATGAGGGAGCTATGGTGACAGAGGACATAAATATAACATTACAACCATCTTAGAGTCCAGATCAACCTAGAAAATAAATAATGGGCACTCTCATGTAGTCACAGCTGATTCAATTTTTACAATGACTTCATCTGTGATTTGCGCGCAAACCCGAAGAGGGCATGTTGCCTGTGCTACTTTCTTTCAATGAAAATCTTGACCTCTGCTGTAGCTTTCAAGTCCAATATAATGCAGTTTGATGCATCAAGCGGGCTTTGACGTCAATGACATTTTGTCATGAGACACGTGAAAGACGTGTCATATTTGATTTGAGAGCTAAAATGAAAAGAGAAGCAAAGATTTCCAGTAAATAAGATGTTTTCATAATAGTGTAGTCAACTGGTTCCTACACATAGCAGGGAACTGTGACAAAATCATGATACAATTTGTTTTCCCTCACATTAAAATGTGCACACAGCCTTGCAATAGCAAATCTCTTCGTTTGAAATCTTTAAATAATCAGAATTATGACTTGAAGGAACTCACAGTAAGGTTTTTTTTTTTTTTGTAGAGAAATAAATGTTTAGTTACATACTGCTATTTATCACCATATTTCCAATTGAGTTTAACATTTTAATTTGTGTGTTGTTTACTTATTCAATTAATTGTAAATTATTGTAAATTAACTACCCTAAAGGGTCATGGTGAAGAAAATAATTATTTGAGGAAAAAAATATTTGTCAATGCTTTTGCATTCTCTTGCAAATGGTTTGCGCTCTCTCGAGAAAGTTTGAATTTGCTCGTGAAATGGTTTGCGTTCCCCCGAGAAACCTTACGTTCACTCGCAAAGAACAAAAACGTTTTTCAAGCGAACTCAAAAGTTATTGCAAGAAAACGCAATGGTTTAGCGAGTGAACGCAAAGTTTCTCGGGGGAAAACAAAACAATTTTCCTCTCAGCTCAGATTTTTTCCATCACCATGTCCCTTTAGGGGCTCCTTAAAATGTACCCTTTTCACATTACCGGGTTTCTCAGAAGCGAAAGTCATCATAGTCGGATTGATAACGGCAGTCAGAAGAGATAAAGATGTCAACTTTATCATCAATCCCACAGCCACTTATTTTTTTATCAAAGATGCATTAAACTAATCAACTATGACAAAAAAGATATTTATAATTTTAACAAAAAAATTCCACTTTAAATAAATGCTGTTTTGTTGAACTTTCTATTTCAAAGAATCCTTTCTATAGCAAAGCATCCTGAACAAAATTTTGAACTGCAAAAAAATAAATAAATAATCTTAAACACCAAATCAGCGTATTAGAATGATTTCTGTAGGATCATGTGACACTGAAGTAATGATGAATAATTATGCTGAAAATTCAGCTTTGACCACAGGAATGAATCATATTTTAAAAATATTAAAATAGAAAAGGGTTATTTAAAATTGTAATACTAATTGTAATATAAAAATTCACAATATTGCTGTTTTTATTGTTTTTTATCAAATAATTGCAGCCTTGTTGAGCATGAGACTTCTTACAAAACACTTTACCGAACCCAAATTTTATATTTTTAGGAGGGTAGGCTTGACTGTACTTGGCATACAGTTTTAAAGTAGCTTCCCTAACACTGAATGAGTCATATGGAGCACTTTTATGGAGCTTTTTGGAGCTTGACAGCCTATTCTTCAAAAATTTCCCTTTTGTGTCCCATAGAGGAAAGAAAGTCATACAGGTTTGGAACGACATGAGGGTGAGCAAATGACAACAAAACTTTCCTTTTAAGGCAACTTATTCCTTTACCACATTGAACTGGAAGAAAACTTTGTGTCTAATCCCTATGCATGACGAGAGAAAACCGAGTTAAAGCTATGAAACCTACTCTATGAATACACAAGCGATTTATGAGGATGGATCGTGGTGCCTCTCTTGGTATTCATGCTTGTATATAGGACTGATCTACCTTCATCTTCTGTATTAGGGTTCGCCGCGTCTCTCATAAACACAGCTGAGATGTGACTAGGCTCCCTCATGAATGTGAGAGCAGACCTTGTTTTGTGCCCGACTGAAGCTGAAAGCCAATCAATGGTTTGCAGGCGTAGTGAAGACCTTCTTCGTTAGAAGTGACCTTGGGAGATGGTAATGCCACTAAACCTGGTGAAATGCTGGGATGACGGTTGTGATTAAAGAATTACGGCAAAGGCGTAAACACCACTTGCTTTGAAATGAAAGCGTTCAGTCCCCCTGCCTGGAGTGAAAAACAGTAAACACAAGAGGAGCACTGCTGCCTATGGGAGACATTACATTCATGAACAAAGTTGTGTTTACAGAATTATGTACACCATGCATGTATGATTTGCCTAAAGTCTGTATATATTAATGTGCAAATCCAAATAAATGTCAAAGGATTTCAGTTAGTTTCAAAGAAGGTCTTTGTTTTCAACAAGAAAGCTTCACACAAGAATGCACCAAAACATGAGAGATATTTCACACTGTAAATCCTCCTGCTGCTTGCATAAAAAGCACTATTTAAAATTAGATATAAAATTTATATAAATATTGACATTATTTTTGGAAATGTGTTGAAAATGCTGCAAATGGAAAAGAGGTGTCAATGCGGAGTAATCTAGCCATATGGTGGATGACTGCTTTTATTTTTTCCCCCATGCAATGCTCAAACGTGTTGAGATCCTATATCAAAGGAAAACTGTTGAGGAGTAAATGTCAGTTACATGATAAAAACCTTGTAATGTGATTAAACCTAATTTGGTACATCATTGCTCAACCCAAAAAAAGCTGAGGTACTTTATCGCTCCAGTGTCTCAAGCACTGAACAAAGACCAGGTTATTTCTCCCCTCAACAAAACTCCCCAAGACTCCATTCCTATGTCCACATTTCTGTCATCACAACCGAAAATGGCAGCCAGCCATATAAATCACTCAGCACACCTGTCAGCATTACCCTCCAGAAAATAATTTGCACAAAACTATAACAAGCAGTTATAATTAGCTGAGGGTTATTAAATATGTCCAACACTGGATATCTGGACTACAAAGGAAATCTAATAAGATGTGCCTGGTGCATTTTTTCCTCCTTTCTCTGAGTCAGCGGCTGTGGTAGGCATAAATTAATGTGCATATGGAGAGCGATGTCACAGGATGTGAGGCAACCACTGAGGCCTTTAGCAGCTCTGCGGGAAAGCAATCTGTGTGAGTCTGGAGGTGCAAATATACCACGGACACCTGTTTTCATACACATACTGTAGTGCTAGCGTGGATGACACTCACCTCTGGTAAAAGGTTCACAGGTGTGTCTTAGTTTAAATGACTATATTTATAATTTACTATGAGATTCAACATTTAAATTTACACTACCAGTGAAAAGTTGGGACATTACAAGAAGTAATGTTGTTTACTACAAGTAAAGTCCCCTGTCCCCTGCACTGCTGCCTCTCAGTGCTAAATTAAGTTGTTTTGCACTGCTTATTGCGCTTAAAAAGTCAAATACACACAATATAATGTCAAAATACCGGTCTTGGCGAGTATTCACGTAAACACATCGAGTCACATTTTAAGTGAACGTAAACAGTTGAGATTGAGAAAGAAAACGCATGTGTAACAGTATAATGGTTCTGTGCGTCAGGTCTTAAAGGGACAGCAGCCTAATATACCTGCTGACAAATTTTGAGATAATATTAAAAGTATATATATGATAGTTTTTCCTCATCGCATCAATATCAAAATTGTGGCCAGTGAAAATGCTCAGTGGCTAGTAACTTTAGAAAACCATTGGCCACAGTGGCTGGTCGTGAAACTGATATTAGTGAAACTTCTGTAGTATATACTTCTATATTAAAATACAGCCATGGATAAAAAATCCACCGGGGGGAAAAGTATGAAAAACATGAAGTCATTAATTCCTTGTACAGAAACAAGCAAGTACTAAACCTTTTATTTGTTGGTGTGAGATAATTGGCTAGTTTTTCCTTCATTACTTGTCGAGCAGTTGTCTGATGCAGTGGCGGTGTCGTGTTCCACGTCATGCCCTGCAACTTTAATTAAATGCGTTATAAAGAATGCACAGATTCGTAGACCCCATTACGGTTGATTCAATGATAATTAAAATATCCATCTGCGAGCATTAAATTGAAAATGCCCCCATGCGTAGCTGTGTTGAAGTGTAATGATGAGAGCGTATACTGAGAGGGAAGAATTAGAAGACGGGTATGAGACAAAGACGTGCTTTCGTATGCTTGACGGCACTTTGATTATCTAATCAAATCATTCACATCTAGACAGGCTCTTTGCAGCTGATCTGGACTCATGATTTGTGGAGGTGAGCAACTCTGACGGCCACCACTGTGGGAAAAATGTGACATCCCTACCAATGCCGTGCACGCGCATATACTGTACGTGTCTGTTTGGTCCGGCCCCACCGGCGCCTGCTCCCCGCTGCTCCACTTCTGCCTGTTAATTAACTGTAATGATGTAAACAAGAACTCATTCTGACCACCTCGCCACTGACACAGGAAAAGCAATCTGTTAAAACAATCACCAGGGACAGACCACCTCTTGCACCTCACACCATCCTCTCACACTGCAATCAACACTGACGGCCGTGATAACGACGGCGAGATGGAACTCCGGCTGCATGAACTGATTAGGTGATTTCTTGCACTTTTCGCAGCTGGGTGAATCTGCCTCGCCCGTGGGATGAAAGCTGTCAGGAGGTGTTAGCATGGTGCGCACATTGACAGACCTTCATATATGCCAGGTCCAAATGTCTCTAACGAATGAAACATGCTCCTCTTTCACAAAGGCTCTGGGAAATAACAATCCTCACCCTTTTAAGAAAGAGTTTCTCAGGGTTTTACACTCTGCATTTTTAAAAGCAAATCGGTTTTACCTCAAAAGCCTGGTGCACATTGTCTGATCTTGGCCAGTAAGATAGAAGATTACTTTCAACAAAATTAGTTTCCTTCTAAGACAAAATTTCCAATATTACATTGCTTGTTTTGACATGCTCACTGAAACTCAATTATTTGCATTAGGATGAATCTTGGCCTCTTTTGAACCCATTTTGGGTTGCATACCCAGCACAAATATGAACTTATGCAACAAATATATTCCCTTCACATTACGTTCATACTATAAAAATCTGCATGTCAATGAGGATGTAAGAACACGACATGATTGATCATCAAGAAAGTGCTGACTAATTAGACCATAATTCAAAGATGTTGTTATATAACGCAATGACATTTAAACATTTATAAGTGTGAATTGAGTGTCCACTGTTTTACTCTCAAACAAACTTCAAAAGTAACTATCAATTGTTTAATTAGGTTTTGTTTAAATTATGTTTAATAAAAAAGCCTAATTGCATTAAAAATCACAACCACATATTCTCAAGTGGTACCTCAGTGTCTATACAAGCCGTAGGGGATCGCTTTGGCACACAGAATTCTTCCACCTGCCATGTGTCATTGTGAAACTCAAAGGAGATGAAGTCTCTTGTTTTGCGTCAGAATGTGAAACCCACCCTTGGTAATGTCTAATTAATATCCACTCATTGTGGAATTCTCATCTCCCACAGAGCCACTGAGACCAACATCTGTTTAATCAACATTTTCCACTGACAACCTCTTGGCTGTCGATCCTGTTGTGGTGTGGCAGAGGAATACAAACAATTGAAATTCACTAGATGATCCTAAAAGTTTCCTCCTTTGAGAATTCACTTGACAAGTTGACAGACAGCACATATCAAAGCCTAGCACAGTGCATTTAGGTGAATAAAGTCCGCTGGCGTAAACTTTTCCAATTCAAACTTTTTTCGTTTTACTTTAGTGCCATTTTTCCCCCACACACCTAACTCTAAAATTACCTCCAAAGGAAAAAAGATAAGGGTACACAGTCACAGATGGCTCCCTGAGGCTCGTAATCAGTTAGCCACACCCCGTATGCCTGCTACATGCTTTATTTCTCCCACTATGCCCCTTCATCAGCCTTGATTAGAACGCTGGAGTAAAATGTCACATTTTACATACCTCCATATTTCAGGCCAACACCAAACCTGACTACGGTTCCTGGATGGTCGGGGTGAAATGTCAAGGGATGCACCAATTCCTGCGTGCCCCACTTTGCAATCTCACAAATTCGTCACTTTCAGAGCGAGGGCGACTGTAGAAATTACTGACGGCCTCTTCGTTAATACGTGCTAGGCCACCCGAACGCCACAGCCCTAATTGGAGCTAATTGGCTTAGTGTTGCCTGTGTTTCTGGATCAGATAAATAGCAAAGACAACACTAAGTGACACTGTGACCTTTTTAAAGCTTCCCTCTAATTAACCTTTTAGATGCATGCAGGTGTTTTTATGTAGGGCAGAGGAAACAAACTTGACTACAGAAGTCTGGAAGGGAATCGTGTTTTGCGCTCTGCCACAAACTCCGGTGGAGAGTGTGTTGCCATTACAGCTGCTCGGGAAAGCGCGGATATTAAAACCATAAACACGAGAGTGTTCCGAGATAAAAAGGTCCCGCAGCCGAGTAATTTTACATCATCACTCAAATCTGCTGCTCATTACCAAAGCTCTCATCTCCACGCATATGGCTTATGGAAAACAAGGCGGCAGGCTGAGCCTCAAGCTTTCCTGATTAAGTTTACCGCAATGTAGTGAGCAGAGTGAGCAAAATAATGAAATTAAAAAAAAGTTATAATTTCCCTCATTATAGCTCATCGCACGGTTTAATATCCTAGCATCCACGAGCAAAAGAAAGCGCCGGCGTGTTCTAGTAAAGGAGCATTAAAAGTCGATCAGTGGACACAGAATAAAAAAGAGAGAGTTTATATGGATCTACCCATAAACCCTTCAATACCGTCAAGCTTTTATTACGGTTTGCTTAGCGGTCTTAAGGGCTGCCCGCGCACACCCACAATAAAAGCTTTATGCCACTCACAGCTATTCCAGAAACGAAGCCGGTACCACTTACGTACAGTGACAATAATTTATGAGCGGAAGGGGGTAAAGGGCTGGAGAGAAAGTTGGTGTGTGATCCGTTAAGCACATAAATGTACATTAATTAATCACTCTGGGAGCTGAATCCCTGAAAGCGAGAGCGGATGGGGTGGCGTTTTACATGCAAACATTTAAATGCATAAATAATGAAGCACCACAAAGGTTTTAAATGCTGTGATAAAACTCTTCAGGGGTCCATTCCTGCATTTGGAGTGTTTATAATATCTTTTTCACAAGATTTCTGTTGTTGTTTGCAACAATAAGCTGGAACATGATTGGACATGTTCATGCAATAAAACATCACCACAGGCGCTTAGGTACAATGCTGAGTAAAGTAATTCAGTTCAATTATTAATTACCTCATGCATCGCACAAGGTTATTAATTATGCATGTCCCTCGAAATGCATCGATTAAGCACCATGTAAATGAGATGGTGTCAAAAATTGCTGCCAAACAGTGAAGGTAATAATACTGCGATTGATTTTCTATCGTCACACGACTGCATCAAAGAATTAGCTCTCTTATCTCGGGGCACTCGTTGAAGAGTACAATTTAAATTCTGCCATCATTTACTCACCCTCATGTCGTCCCAAACCTGTATGACTTTACGTGGAACACAAAAGATGATGTTTAAAAAAATGCCACTGGGGTTTAATGTTGTTTTGGACTGCACAGGTCTTCATTGTATGAACAAAACATTTATCAACAGAAAAGGTTGGAACAACATGATGGTGAGTAAAATGATGGCAGAGTTTTTATGTTTGTGCAAATTATCCCTTTAAGAATAAATGAAACCTTTTCTGGTTGTGCTGTGTAACGCAGGATGCCAAGTCTCTCTTTTGACCTAGAATACATAACAGGATAGGCTAAGGGCTTCCTCTCTCCCACATACTGTATGTTCTCTTTGCATGCACAATACTAATGTAATGGTGTGTTTAATGAAATGGTAGCACTAGGAACACCTCCAAGTGGGTTTGGAGGCCAAAAAATCATCACAACTTACAACACAGAGCCAATGGAAACTCTGACTCTATCTAAAGCTGGACATTCAATCTCACCGCACAACACCATCAATCACTCATTCTGCTGGGCTTTCAGTATTTCAATCAACAATTTGTGGCTCTAAAAGCAAGCTAGTGCTATGATTACACATCTGTCTGGGAAAAGAGAGGCCACTAAATGCTGCCCAACTCTTTGTTACTGTCCAAAATGATAGTCGACCGCCCAGGAGTTTGTTTAATGCGTATTTACCAAAATATCTCAATGATGTAGCACTGCGGAAAGCACCTACTCGTGGTTCCTTGTGGGCTCTGAAAACCTGGAGGAGGTCTGTTACTCATGGGACTATTAGCGGTCCAACAAAGCCATTCGAGGTATATCAAATATTCTTAATGGGCCAAACGTAAGGGGAAAAAATCCTCATTGTTTTGTATCTCACTTGTTTCCCAGAAATGTTCATAACAGACCCTTGTAGTAGGGTGGTTTTGTTCTTTAAAGAAAAAATAAGATGGTTGGCAATTTAATAACACATAAATGTCATATAATGAGCAAAAACTCACAAAAGAAATCATTGCAAAATGAGACGATGATGATGTTTTGGGTAAACATAGTTATTTCTCTTTGTAAAAGGTCAGGACCGGAGGGTATGTTATGAGTTTGGGGAAAATGAATCGCCTTGGAGTGGGGAATGGCTACCAGATGGCGTTGTCCTCACGCAGGAGTGACTGGCTGTTTTTACAGGATGGGAATGAGAACAGGCTGGCATGGCTAATGAAGACAAGAGATCTCTCCACCTAAAGTTGCTTTAGGCATTCAATAAGTCCTTATGGAGATGATCTGCTCTCTGAGGGGTCGACCATTGACCAAAAAACAACAACCTTACTTTGTCTCAAGCTATGTGAGATGATTAAGATTATTGGCTACAATTACCATAAGGACTGTCGCTCCCATAAAACATGTTGCCGAAATTCGCTAGAGCATTTTTCTCTTTAAATGCAAACAATGAATTACATTTATTTTAAGAACCACTGGATACAACTTCTATTTCCATTTATATTTTATGCCAAGGATAGCGCTTCCTAATCTATTCTATTGTATTTAATTCTATCGTATTCTAGAATTGTTTCTTGAGCACCAAATCAGCATATTAGAATGATTTCTGAGTGATCATGTGACACTGAGACTGGAGTAATGGCCGCAAAAATGTCAGCTTTGCCATCACAGGAAAAAATGACATTTTAAAATGTATGCAAATATTAAACTTATTGTTTTAGACTGTAATAGTAATTCACAATACGGCTGTTTTTGCTGTATTTTTGATCATATAAACCCCCAACTTCTGAACTGTAGCTAACTAGCAAAACATTCTTCCACCAGTGATTTACGTGCTTCAGGCTTAAAAAAAAGAAGACAATTAACACCCTGGTTAATCGCAAAGTGTGAATGCTTTATCAGCAACACTGTCTGCTATGAGTTTCTATTCTCTTTCTGTTCTTCATAACTGTTATCAAGTCTTCTCTCATTAACAATGTTACAAAAAAAACTCATGTGCTTCCCCAAGCTCCCGCTGTCCCAAAATACCCCGGAAAGTGTGGTGCATTGAATATCTCTGTGCTCTCATACATATTGACAGAGCACTAGAGCTAGACTCCTCCCACCCAGTCCGGTCAGACAGTTTTATTATCTTGACTGATTTTGCGATCTGTACTCAACCGTCCCTTTCATTTTACCGCAGCACCGCCCATATGTGCAACTACCGCTAATGGTGCACATAAGCAGAGGCCTTTGTGGCGACTGGCGACATTTTTTTATTTTATCTTGCCAGCCGATCGAGACATAGGTCACCATAAATTATTAGTTCTCAGCGCCGTAGAGTATTTTGTGGCTTCATGGATGCATGGTAAATGCACTTCGCCAGAGCCACAGTTCCCACTATTCCCCATGCTAGCGTTCTGGAGTGCGGTTAGCTCTGCTGATGTCCTCAGACCAGGCCGCGGTCACACGTGGCTCCAACGGGCCTCCAGGGGAACGTGACAGATTGCTCGCTCGGTCGCAGAGCACAGGGGTGGGAGTGTGTATTTGGGGTTCACATGGGAGTGGTGTGACCAGATATGCTGGGTTTAAATACACATACATACAGCAGCAGCACACTTGCTTTAAAACACAAATGCACAAAAGTAGAATAATAAGAGCTCTGCATTACATGAATGTATGGTTTGAGGCATCTGGGACAAAATTTAGATATCTGGGACAAAATTTAGATATCTGGGTTGTGTGTCATTCCGAAGTGAATTGAGAATGCCTTTTAAAACTCATTTCAGTTCCTAAATTGAATTGAGGAAGCGAACAAGATGCAGATTTGTAAGAAGGTATTATACAGCATTTTTTTTTTTTTAAAGAGGAAAGCTAAACAAAAGTTTAAAGGCTTCAAGATTGAACGTTTAGGCTTTACAGACAGAGAGAATAATAGATGGACAGAAAGAACAATCAATATAGATAGAATGATAGATCGATACATGGATAGCAGTGTTGTTATTGTCAAGAGACAGACAGACAGACAGACAGACAGACAGACAGACAGACAGATAGATAGATAGATAGATAGATAGATAGATAGATAGATAGATAGATAGATAGATAGATAGATAGATAGATAGATAGATAGATAGATAGATAGATAGATAGATAGATAGATAGATAGATAGATAGATAGATAGATAGATAGATAGATAGATAGATAGATAGATAGATAGATAGATAGATAGATATGGTAGTTAAGATAGTTCCCTTAATGTGGAACAGAGCAGAAACGCCAAGACCCGACAGAGACGAAGAGTTAGAGTCCTCCATCTCTTGCCTCTGGTCCAAGAAGCGTTAACCACATTCTGGAGGTTAAGCATCTTGGCTGCGAGAGCTTGTCATTTCTGAAGATGAAGCTCATTCCTTATTCAGCTTCACGGAGCAAACACAGGTGTCATGCTAAACTAATGTGCCCTAAGCTATCTCTTCCAGTAAAACATTACTCATCCCAATCTGTGGGAGCGTTTATTGGCAAGCGACAAGCGCATCAATGCTTACCTTCTAACCTTTCCTGTAGATAACACATGTCTAAAGATTTTCATGGTGATATAAATGCTATACAATCAATGATAAAGAAAATAAAAAGTAAGGTATTTTAATTAGAGGTACAGCATTTGGTGCCTAATAATAATACAGTACACTGTATTACAGTTTAACTGTAATTCACAAAAACAATCATGTTTATATTATTTTTTACAGCTAACTTGCACTCATGTAACCAGCAAAAGGGGGGTTGGGGAAGCGAGGGTACTCATACTAACATTTCAGCACTGGATTCCTCCTGTCTAAAAATATGTTCACGGGTCCCTATCTCTTGAGATAATCAAGGGGAATTTGTCTGCGCAGCACATGTGGGCCGTAGCACATGTTCAGATCTCTCTCTGCCTCAGGGGCTGTCTTTGGGCTCTCAAGAACAAGGATTAGCTCAAGAGCTCATCCAATTCCCATCTTTTTTTGCACGTTTATTTTTAAAAAAAAATTTCCTCACGTCTCAAATCTCATTGCAATGCTCGGGCATTCCACTAGGGGAACTAGTCCTTGTTTTCTAGAAACATCCACTCTGACTTTCTAAGTGACAGATTCACCAACGAGTTTAGCACTAATCTACCAGGCAAGTGGTCTGGAACCTCGGCTATAAATCAGCCGCTGACACAGACCAGAAAAATAGGGGAATTTTTATAATTTCACTGAATGCATCTAATGGTAAATGTGCATACACTAAAGTACTCGAGCATAACCGCTAGCAAAACTCACCGGACAGACATCAGTCAATCAAAATGGGCAGCAGATTTTTCTCTGAATGTCCACAATAATCTGTAGCAGCTGTCTAAACATGTCCCACCGAACCGGACCTGCCTCAGAGTAAAACCAGAGCCCTGTTTAACGTCAAAATGTGAATTATTGAATAAATAAATAGAGAAGGGAAGCTAAATGCATGTGTGGAATGTGCATGTAAGAGAGCGGGTACTAAAAGTACTGCTTAGGGAAAGAAATATAGAGCGAAGGATGCACAAAACCTTTCCTGGCTTCTCTTATTCTACATAATGATTCCTGTAAGAATCTCTGGGATATGCTTTGGGAGTAAACAGATATATATCCCAAACCCCAGACTCATTCATGACCTTCTATGTGGGCTGCAGCAGTGAAGGTCTGTGTACGCCATAAGATAACACAGTGTAAACAGAATTGCTAATTAGCATTTAACTCCCAGTCACTCGTGGCAGCCATGTGGATTTCTCGCAGCCAAAAGTGAATTTGTGCAACCTTAACTGCACGATTCCACCCTTGTAACGATGAGGACAGCAGACCTCTCCATCCTCACAGTGTGATTAAAGTGGTCCATCAAGTGCCGAAGTTAGCGATTTGTCCCGCAAAGACTGTCTCATCATGGCTAATTGTGCGAGATCCTCTCAGGGGCCTCTGCTGGTCTGGATGGAGGAGCTGATTGGTCTGCCTTGTGCACGGCCCCTCTGGTTGTGGCCACCATGGATTAAAACAGATCCATAACTCATGCGCACCAGATGGTGGAGATAGGGTCAGCAGCTGGAGCAGTGCACGATCAGACTCTACATCTTCCTGGTCCAAAGCTGCTGGTTTTTGGCCAGCTTCATTAAAGCCTGAGGTTGTCTGGTAATTTACAGAGCGGAGAAACAATCTGAATATAATTGTCATACGGAAAATATGAGCCTTATCCATTCAAGCTGTTTTTATGGCTATACAAAATACAGTATATGCATGGTTCTTTAAAAGCTAGCACGCAAACCAAAGCCTTTATGATTCTCTAAGAACACAAAAAATCCACTGTGCCGGGTGACGCATATCAACACACTAGCCAATTTGGCGGGTTATGATTCATAAATTATGTTCTGTCACTTTGCATGGCATCGCTATCAGAGCCCTTCCCCTAAAAGGAGCCTCAACCATTAGACAAAAACGCCCAACTACGACTCCGGCTGCAGCACCACAGAGTCACTCACATAGTTGTCCATTGAAATACAACGGTTTAGGACAAATATGTTAGTACTGACTTCACCCAAGGACATTGTGTATTATATATATTATTATTTTTTGCACCAGGTTTGTTTTTGTGGCTTGAGTCAATATTGTTATATAGATTGAGTTTTCTCTTTCTGTTTGCGCTATTTTTTTCACATACCTCAGTTCAAACTTATTGATGCCACTTTGTTCATTCTTGAAGTGAACTTTAGCTTGTATTGTGATTAGATTTAGTTTTGGTCTGCCGCCTGGAACTTGAGAACGCGAGTACAGAATGACACGACAGTTGTACGATAAGCCTGCCTGTGAGATGTCCGCTGCGCTTCTCGTCTGCTGTGCGCCCAGTTAATGCTGTTTTGAAAATATCCGGTGAAAGTTAAATTAAGTAAATTAAATACATTGGCTATTAATCTTAATTCCTTACAATTAAAGCTATCTTTTGTCGTTTTATCAACATTAATGGCAGACGCAAATTAGGCTGCTGTTGTAAGAGCTAGCGCATGGATCCATTTTACAGTTACATATTTTTTCTTTCTCAACTGTTTATGTACAGTATATGTAAGACATAACCAACTGTATTTACGAGGATACTCACCAATTTTTACATTATTTTGTGTGTTCTTGACCGTTAAAGCACTATAATCCGCGAAAAAGAACTCGCCAGCCGGCGTTACGCATGCAGAGAACACCATCTCTCAGAGAGCACGTCTTTTTAACATTTAGTTAAAGCTAGGGTCGGTAATAGGGCTGTAACGATTAATCGCGATTAATCGAAATCCAAAATAAAAGTTTGTGTTTACATAATATATGTGTGTGTACTGTGTATAATTATTTTGTATATATAAATACACACACATGCATGTATATATTTAATAAAAATGTGTTATTTATATATAAAATAGTTATATGTATATATAATATAAATCATATAAAAATATATATGCAGTATATAAATGCAAATATTTCTCAAATATATACATGCATGTGTGTGTATTTATATATACAAAATAATTATACACAATACACACACATATATTATGTAAACACAAACTTTTATTTTGGATTTCGATTAATCGCGATTAATGGATTTGGAGTCAGCTGCATGTCCAGTGATGCGCGGGTTGATCCAAAATGAGCGGGTGCCTGTGGTCACCCGCGGTTACGAGTCATACAAAAATATTTTTAATGATATTTGGGTCGCAGTCGGTCGGGTCGTTTACCTTTGTAATTTATATAGTACTAGACACAATGTTCTATGAAATACATAGGTCTACACTTTATTGTCTGAATAACTGCGCGAGGATGACGCACGAGCTCAGTCTGCAGAGATGAAAGTGGGAAATCCTTATTTACCTGAATGTTGAGCGCGTTAACTTTTGAATAAAAGCTGACGCGGGACAAAATGCCCGATTTCCCAACACATTGAACTGAGCAATGCCATTGTGCATTTTAATAGGCTACTTTTAAACGCATATAGCTCAGTAATGTCAGTTTTATGTATTTGCTGAGAGGGGGCGGGGTTTTTGTTGGTAAAGTCCGGGGAGAGACGTACACTTCGATTAGACTGGATAAACACATGCTGCAGCATCTTAATTGTTAAGAAAATGAAACGAAATAAATGAATAAATCAAGCCTTTATTACAAAACGCTAGGCTATATCATACAGCATTCAGAAAATGCGCACCCCTAGTTCCTCCGTCTATGGCCCAATGACGCGATGAGCATTTACTATAGCTGCGCACGCAGTGGTGCTCGGGCACGAGACATGAAGGCATCTGATTGGTTCTTTACATTCGCACCGAATGGCAGTAATTGGTCAGAGTTTTTACTGTCCTACAGCTGCTACAGAGGTCAGATTTTTTTCTGAACACATAATGTATTGACTACTATCAGAATGGAAGGACCATTTCACCCAGTATAAAAAAAAAATGTTTCTGAACAGGATTACCTACCCTAGCTTTAAGTTTAGTTTAGTTAAAGTATGCCTTTTCCATTTTAGAATAAAACTGGCTAAAATTAAAAGTAGCAACATATATTTTTTTCTGTATTGTTGCATACAGTACAGTACAACGGACTATCAAAAATAAAAATAAAGAAATGTAGGAGAGGGACTTGGTTCTATCTGGATGTTGATGGAAAAAAAGGTGGTTTATCTGGACTAAATGACTGGAAAAGTCCAGCATGTGTCACCAGAGAGAAGTCTGACGTTTTACTGGAAGATTAAATTATGTCATAAAAAAACACAACAAAAAACATGTATGGATGAATAGTTCACAATAAGATAATAAAATGCATTTAGAAAATAGATAGGGTGAATATCCATTTCATGCAGATTTTAATGAATAAAAAATTATGAAAAATGTAACACATAAGAAATATTTTCATCAAAAGAAAAATACTTTGACTAAAACAAAACAAAAAGCATGTAAAAAAAAATGCTCAAGCGTGAAATAGGTTCATAATCTGGCTTTATCTAATTCATGATGCAAAATGTGAGAATTTATGCTGCTGCAACAACAACAGCAGCAAGAGCAACTGTAGTCACTGAGGGTGTCACAACAGGGCATTCACTAGAGCCCATGTGGAAACCAACAGAAAATAATGCCTGTTTGTCTCTTTATCTGATTCCCCCCCTTGTGCCCTACTGAAAAAAGAGCAACATAGGTTGTTGCAACCATCCATCCATCAAAAACAAATGTGCAAACAATGGAGTGTGTCTAACAGCAACACCATCATTGTACAGTCATCTTGAAAAGTATTATTGCTCACTTCACAATTTCAAAACAGTCTTACGAAACGTCAACTCCGTCATACTGGACTGCTTCTAAAATCTGTCTCAAAGGCTCAACTCACCACAGATCTCAAGTTATTGTCCTTCATCAGCTTGAGGGAGGTTTTGTAGCATGATTCAAGGTCATCTTTTTGGGACTGGCCCAGATTTCCTCTGGCGATTGGGCCGACAGTATGGATCACATCTGGGAGAAGAAGAAGAAAAGAAAAAGTAGAGCGGTTTATGTCTGTACACTGTCAAAATGTAAAGCTCTGTGTATAATTCATAATGTAAATACATGCCACCGTAGATAACATGAATTTCCAATTAAAACTGTGACACTGCTTAACACCAGGACAAATCCCACATGACAAACAAAACAAAACAAAGCTTCTTGTCAGATCTTCAAAGGCAAGTCGTACAAGAGAATGACAAATAGAACTGTTTCAGAACTGCTGAGGATCATGGGAACACATCTTCACATTCCCAGTCCTACTGGGTACAAAACAGCTTATTTTTCTGCAACGTTATCATGCTACATAAACAAGAGTCAACCAACAATGACAAGAACCAACAATGGAACAATGGGACTGATTTGAACAAGCCAAAAAAACTGCCCAAAATCGAGTACATTTATTCAGTTAATGAAATGGAAGAGCAGATAGAAAATCAATTACTCCATCCTTTTATCCTATCTATTCATACATTCATATCTGCTGGTAGCCGCCCTCCTGCAGCCTGTGCATAGTAATGTGTTGGGTTGTCAGTCAGTGGCGAGGCTGGTCTGAGGCGAGAAGGCTGAGGGAAGCGGGCTGGTTTAATTAAATCATTGCAGCGATGACAGGGGAGTTAAGGAAGCTGCACATGAGTCTGAGGGAGAAATAATGTAGCCCTTCCAGCCTGACTTCTCCAGGCCCTGTAAGGTGGGCGTCAGAGGGCAATTCATAACAATAAATAGGTCGCTTCGCTGGGCCTGGTCACGTTGCTTTTGTAGCCCTCACTTCCTTTACAGTCAGCATTTTACAGCAGACATGCAACACTCCATTTTTACAGAGTGCTCTACATCATTCAGAGAAAATGATTTTATTCTATTAACATATGCCTTTGAGAACCATGTGAAAAACTGGTAAATGTGAACTTTTGTTAAGGAGCAACCCCAAGCGATAGGATGTTTTGTCAGTTGTAGTTTTGTCAGTAGCCCTGGCAATCCAGAAATCTCATTGGTCCAAACCATGCTGGCCACATATTAAAAATGCTCTGATTGCCGGCTATTGTGACATGTTAAACATCACTTTAGGTTTCAGTGTGAACAGACAATAATATGGCACACATTGTTAACCTTAGCTCTCACAACAGTACAAGCTAGTTAATTTACAACTGTATTATAATAAGGGGAAATTACAAAAGGGTGACAGTAATTGTAAAATACAATAAACACTACAGAACAGAACCCTACCGAATTCTGGGCTCTCTATCGACATCAGTGGTAGAAATTACACACACATATATGTGTGTGTGTGTGTTGTCTGAGCATGTAGAGTAGGTAGAACACTTGCCATAATAATAGCCAGGCCTTCTTTTTTTAGCTTACAGGCATGATGTAAATGTGCAGGGATGAATGAGCTGACATTTCCTGCTTATTCTAATTTGATCTAAATATACTGGCCGATTGCTAATGACAAATTAGAGAAAACAGAAACAGAGAAGTGCACCCTAAAAGTAGCTTTAAATACATCTAAATCTAAGAACATTTTAATCAATTAAAATCTTAAATTTAGCCAGGCAGCCAGATAGTACAATATAAAGAACGACGGACGGACGGACGGACAGACAGACAGATAGTGTGAACACAGATGTAGTTTACAGAAAGGATCGAGAACGAGGAGCGTGTTTGGAATATTCAGTCAAAGATTTCTATCTTTAGTGGTTTGGCAAATGAGAGCTGGGAGTGTGAGGGGGAGCCTGAGAGCTTTTCTCATTACATAATCCTGTTCTTTCTGAATAAAAGCTCAGTCAATTATTGATGTGTTCTCACCAGTTTTTTTATATCAGTTCACCAATGACAAGCTGCCTTTCAGGGTTTACACAGACAGACACATTTCAATAGTCTCTCTCTCTCTCTCTCTCTCTCTCTCTCTCTCTCTCTCTCTTAAAATGAGACACTTCTAAAGAAGACATGCAGACAGTGTTAAGGGGGACACAAATAATGCTGATGCAAATTAGAAAAACAACCATCACGCTATTCATTCGGTCACCTTAAAGCACAAAATTTGCTAACCTCACTTGATGGCGTATTAAAGATTAATAAGATGTGCGCCTTTAATTTGACAACCGTAGCAATGCAATATTTGTGTGTTGATTACCTACAGAAAAATGCTGGGTCGTTGGGAAACTCTCCTGAGACAAAATCCAGGCATATTTATTTAGCTATAGTCAAAACAGCGTACCACATGTTGTTTTGAGGCTTACAGCACTTATATCACATAATGACAATGAGACAATACTCGCTGTGGTGATCTCTAGGGTCAGGGCTACATCAGCAGTGTTGCTTAAACAGCATGCTGTCCAGGGTATGCGTGTGTGTGTGTTCTGGACATAAGTGTGGCCCCTTAATGAGGCTGTAACTATATGAAATATCATCTCTCCCCATACCAGCAAAACCCTGCTAGCATGATGGGACCATAATGTAGCCTGCGCCCAGTTGTTTTCTATGCATAATACATGAACCTCCGGACCACTTGAGCAACAACCCTTCAATTAGAGGATGAAGGGCCAGAACAGACCATTTATAAATTCATGAAACTAAAGCTATGGCTGTACAACCTGTGCATGATATTTGTTTGGGAAATCTGCTTGGGAAAACCCCAAGCATTAAGTATTGATTCAGCATTAGCATTCATCTACTGGTGTGTAAAACAAGACACGACTGACAGAAACGTAACAGTGGCCTAAAAAATATCGTCTTGACTATGAGATTAGACAATGCCGAGATGAAAACAATCATTACATTTACTTATGCATGAATAAGGGCATGTTGACAAAAGATTATCGTTATTCTTGCTTGGCTAGCTCCAGAATGAAAAAAAAAATGCAAATGTACACTAAGGTGCTTTTATGATGGTCTATTTTTATTCTTTGCATTCACCTGGCAAACAAACAACACCCAGGAGAATATGTATGTTTGGAGGAGACATTAAAAACAACAACAACAACAACAATGATTGACAAGTGATTTTTTCCTTTATCTCCATGTAGATTTTCACTCTTAACTATCTCAGCTCTCTCAGTTGAGATGAGGATTCACTGGTTCTCATACCTTTGAGAAGATATGTGTGAATACAAATGCAATTGGAGGAGCATTGGACAAAATAGACCCTTTCAGACAAGTATCTAACCATGGTTAGAAAAGCACGATTATTGTTAAAACCTTTGCCATTGTCAAATATTTGCAAAAGGAACCATACAAATGAGCAAAAACGTGGACCTTTGAATTCACAGAAAAGTGTGTTTATGTGTGTGTTCAGGGTTACTGGCAGGTCATAGACTGTGCTTTAGTAAGGAAGTCCATATGCCCTGGAGATAAACTGGCAATCATAACCCGTAGCTGATGAGCTTCCCTGGCTGTCTTTTTTCTCAACCATTTCCATTTGACTTATCTACTGTAATTTCCCACTTGAGGCACTGAGGTGGTCGTATAATTCACCTCATAAAGATATTTAGCCAGTTAGACTGACCAGCACACACCAGTGAGGATGGGGAAAAAGAGCCATTATTCTGACTGAGCGATACCTGCGATTGTTTCTGTTTGTGGGAAGTGTTTCTCTCTATTGTTGTGTTGCGAGGGCTGACCGCTGAGTGAACCCTCTGAAGGTACATGTTCAACAGTAATTGCAGAATCTCTGTCCATTAACAATTACCATGTTTACATGAATTGCAGTAATCTGGTGCTTAGTTTACTTATTAGTACACCACACACATTTTCAGTCTAAAACCCTATTGATGTTTCTATTTGTAACAGGGTTTAAGTTCAGGGTAAGAGGCAGAAATAAATAACTGAATTATTGACTCAAACATATTTCTGCCTCTTACCCTGAACTATATATATATATACTATACTATACTGTAGTATTAAGCAGCTGTTTTCAACATTGATAATTATAAAAACTGTTGAAAAATAGACTTCATTCAAAAACATAAAAAAAAATGTTACTGACCACAAAATATTGAATGGAAATAACATAATTTAGATAAATAATTGAAAAAAATTACTAGAGCCACTAACGTAAAAGAGTTCTTTTCTGGGGTAATACGTAAAATAACCCAAAAGCGTTGAACGTTTGCAAATCTTATCTATTGATTATTGATGTCCATTTAACCATAACAATTGTTATTGTCGTCTTGCCCATCTGTAGTTTCATACTTGTTATTTTATTCATGTGCCGGCCACAAATCGATGCACACAGATAATGTAACTTGTAACATGGAACCATGCATATTAATACTGAATAATACTATGGTGCATGCAGCTATTGTTCAGACCCCCTCGCCGAGCATTAGTGTAGCGTAAAGTAGATGGCGTTGTTTGAATTTGAAATAAAGCATACAAACAATCATGCAAATGAACACAGCTTCTCTTATAACATCTTTTGTGTAAAGGGGGCATTCCTCCTTTTTTCTCAGCTCTGTTATTATTTAGCAGTGTGGAATTTAATTTGCATAGATTTCAACCACCAAATAGCTGGTAATAAATAAATAATTGACATACAAAAACAGACATAAAAAAAAATTAGAAGACATACAGAGCAAGAGAGAAACTCGCTGTCATCTCAAACTTGTCAATGCTGAAAGTAGTAAGAATGGAAAGGAGGGAAAAAGCGTCTCTTCGTTCAGCCGTCAAGGGTTCTTTTTACGGCAAGAGCAGATAAGAACACTGAAAAAAGGAAAGGCTCACTAGGTGTGGTGAGCAATCACCCTCAGGAAGATGTGTCTGCCCCGCACCTCAACTCAATCAACGGGAATAATGCATACAATCACTTCACAATGAGTCTGTCAAGGGCACTTACATAAGAGAATGGGCCCAGGGAGAGCGTACGGCAAGGGCTCTGAATATGGATGCCTTTTTGCTCACTTTATTCGACTGACCTCTCAAGCATTTCTTCTTTTCAGTGCCTTGTTCTAATCAAGCGAGCCGAGAGACTGTTTTATATGCGGCGGCCGCCATGAGGACAGAGGTGCGGGCAGCGGGGACTTATCTTATTCCAACGGACACAAGCCACCGCCCATGGGCTACCGTCAACAGCCATTAATAATGGAAAGCAGGGTCTCCCGGTGCTACGCTCGGAGGGCCGACTTCCTCTCCTTTTCTTGCTGTAAACTCTGTGGGGAGGACGGAGACCAGAAAAGATATACGGTTTCAACATCCTAGAACTGCGCTCGGTTTATCTCGAGGCATTATATCTGCTTTTAACATATATGTTAACAGCACAGTTCGAGCGAAACCTGAACCACATGTTTTGTTAATACTCACAATGATAATGCGAGCCATCCGGCCTCTCTGAAAACATCGCCTGAGATCGATTTAACATTTGAGTATTTGATCCTTTGATGTGTGAATTTAACCTAAATGGAAACCAAAGCAAACTGAGAGGTTTTGGAAGAAAAAAAGAAAGTGAGGTGGGTGAAAACATGGGTGAGAACTTCGGCAGGAGGGCCTCCCGTCCATCGCTTTGATGGGCTGCGTTTTTTAAAGCTCTACGGGGGCAGGACAGATCTTTCGTTCGGCACAGCCCCATTCCCACGTCTCCTGCTTTACCGCCACAGCGTGCGACAGGTATGGCAGCTGGCGTTGGTGAGGTACATCAAACGTCACCTTCAAACAGCCGGCTTGGGGGAGACTAGCACGGCTTCTGTTCTTACAGCCCCTTTGTAGCAAAAGATGCACCACCAAAGGGACGTGCACACATCAAAGAGACGAGACACCTTATTTAGATGTGCGAGCTCCTTTGGCAGAACTCGCATATAGTCTATGATTGCTATTTCTAGACTTTCTCACACAAATATTATTCTTTGTGCTGAAAACACAGTCAACAAAGGGAGATTAAATGAATCATTCTCCTGAAAATGAACATTCTGTTATTAATTACTTTTCAAAACATTGTCTTTTTTTTTCTCCATAAGACAAACATATATAAGTCTTGTAAGTCTCAAGTTGTTATGAACAACAACAGTTCATATTGACCATGTGCTTTAAAGCTTTTTATTATTACCGTATTATTATTAATTTATTTATGTGTGATCTACCTGTTTATTAATAAGTCTTCTGAAGCCATACAATAGCTCTGTATGACGAAATTGATGGAAACCGGTCGCATCAAATATTGTTTATTTAGTGTCTGGTAACCAAACACCATGAAGTCAAGCAAATATGTGTAATATTTGATTTTGGATCCATTTAAAAAAAAAAAAATATGACAACTTTAATTTCACATACAGATTGAATATGACTTATGAATATGGCACAGTATATGGCACAGTATGTAAGTTTCACCATTATAGATATTTTTTTCAAAACAATAACAAAGGTGTATCTTGATAACACCATGAAAGAGAGTGGAATCATGGGAGGTGTCATCTTCACCTCCACAGCCAACAGAAAGCGATTTGACGGGCAGAAATCATGTTCATGGGTATGCTAATGAATGAAAGTTTTATTAACATTACTGTGGTATAAAGCAGGGCGAGGCCGAAAGCTGTGGGACATTTTTAGTTTATTATTATGATTATTTGCCACAGTCGGCCGCTGCAGCTTCTTTCATTTTGTTGCTTGTTTATTTTACAATTAAAGTTACATTTAATGTCCGCCTCCTTCCCTGAACATTGTTACAGTTACGTTTGATCACTTAAATTCACACTATTGTATTTCATTCTAATAAAACAGCCACAAAAAGCTGAATTACTACTATTACAGGTCACTTGATTTGCCGAATTAAAATTGGAGTAACGTAGCGCTGTTTTACTTGGTCAAAACAATCATGCTTAAAATGCATTTGCGTGTGTTAAAAGTTATGTTATAATGCTACTCTGTGCATTCGCTCAGTGGCTGGTATGAGACACTTGTTGCACATTGCAGTAAGCTAGATAATAAATGTTTCTTGAGCACCAAATCAGCATATTAGAATAATGTCTGAAGGATCATGTGACACTGAAAACTGGAGTAATGATGCTGAAGATTCAGCTTTGTCATCACAGGAATAATGAATATTATATTTAATTAATATATTCCTTTACATACATTATACCTTAAGATATTCTGAACACCTTTACGATTGCTCTTAGATGGGCATAGTAAATAATTAAGCTCTGTGCTTGTTTTGATGACCTCCATGTCTTTTTTGATGACAGTTGTGGTTAGGGACTGTGCCAACTCTAGGGCCCGGGTCCCCGATGAACTAGAGCGCACATCTGAGAGAATGAGAGTAAGGACTAATTAAGATATCGCATCAGCAGATTAAACAATGACAGGGCAGGCAGGCACTTCCACTGAAACCTCTATCCAAACTCTGCCTGCAACCTTGTGCTTGAGAGCAGCCAGATAAACGCTCAGGAGAAAGGCAAGATCTTGCAGCAGGTGACAGTGATGTAGCAATGAGAAACAACAGATACACTGAAAAACACAAAGGATTTTCGGAGCTAACGCTTCTTTGGCACGTTAACACAACTTATTACATTTTACACTATCATTACTTTTAAGGAGGCACCTGCTCATTCATCGTGGTGCATTTAAAGCTTAGTTAATTTGGGAGAGAAATGAGGCTCAGATGATGGATTGGAAAGGCAAAATTAGATCTATTAGAATTCAGAGGAACCGCCAGACAATAATCAAAGTACTTTCATCCTACTTGGTGCAATTATCTTTGCACTTAAGAATCAACAAAGCACGTAATGACTTTCGATGCAAGTTGTGAGGTGAATTCAGCCGTCACAGCACGTAATGGGTTAACCGAGACTGCTAACTTGCTGACTGGATTGCTGGCGTATTAGTGGAGCGTGCACAAACACACACACACACGATTGTATTTTACATATATATATATATATATATATATATATATATATATATATATATATATATATATATATATATATATATATATATATATATATATATATATATATATATATATATATATATATATATATATATGTAGACTCTGTTCAACCATTTCAGGCACCACAAATAATAATTCTACAGCAGAAAACCTTTTTAAGGTGTTCACGTACACTAAGACATTTCTGAGTCAACAAAAGGCTTTTCTCACAGCACGAAACCATTTCATTTTTCAGCATTTATTTTTTCTGTTAACTCTCAGAGAGGACAGCCAATCCAAGCCACATGCAGACTTTGACATGTAAAACCTAACTGTGAAGCTAACACAACTGTAGCACTGCATATGGTTAACAAGAGCTAATCCGATTAATAACTAAGAAAGGAGAGTGTATGTATTGTAGCATGACACAAAAGCAAGTTTTCAGTTACCAATGCCATTGTAGAAATGAGCTAGAGTCCAATAATGGTTAAATCACTCAAATGAGAAGTACAAAATGGTCATGTGATTCCAACATGGCAGCCCCCATGACTGAAAAATCCTTGATCTTTTATAGAAACTGCTAAAGTATAAAATAAAATGTAAAAAATTAAAACAATAAAATAATACATAAAATAAATTACAATACAAAAAATGATAAAGTAGAGTTGTTTTGGCTGTTACATTTATTACTTCAGAACTCAGTTCTTTAGGAATGCACATATTTTGGCCATGACATCAGATAGTTGATCTCTTAAAGGAAGATGAGAAGCTTTTGTTTTTCCTAAATAGCCTGGCTTTAATGGCAGATTTCTTCAGCAGAATGGATTAGGTATGACAGCTCATGTAAGGCTTTCCATGTTAAACCATGGAATGGTTGACCTGAATCTAGGGAGAGGTTAAATGTTGCCATGTGTTCTACGAGCACACCGCCAACTACTCAGTGCTCGGTGTCCTCTAAAACAGACACTGCGTTTCCTTTGCACTTAAAATCCTGATTGTGATTTGTGAAGCAGAAACCAATGAACTAGCAAAAGCGGCTTTTAATAATGCCAATAACCATGCTCTTAATAGCCTTAAATTCTGATTGTAAAAGGCATTATTAGACCATTTTACGGCTCTTTTCGAGTCCTAGAATTCCATGGGTCTGTAACAGGTCCTGCATTTTTTTTCAATCTTTCAAAACAAATCACTTACCACAACACAAATGTGGTTGTTTGTATAAGCTGAAGCCAGACTGCAATTAGCACCTTCAAAAAAGAACAACCCCCCAGAGAATTAAAGGTATTTAAAAAATCAGAGTTGCAAAAAATGTCTCGAACAGTAACATTGTAACAAGCAGCGTGGCAGTCGTATACACAGAAATAAGTGTATTGATTCAACGTAGAAGGGAAGATGGGTGTGTAGAATAGTCTGAAACATGAAATAAAGCCATGCATGAGCAGACATGACAGCTAGTCCCATCTTTCACACTTAAAATAGACAGCCGGCTCAACACTGACGAGACGAGTTATTATTGATTGCCAGTCAATCATCATAACATGAAAAATACACATCTGACACGTGACATTCATAAATCTACTTCTTTGAGTGGTTGATGCTGGTTAAGAAACATATATAATGTTATACTTACACAATATCTAAGATATTATTACATAAATATACATGTATAAATAAATATATAAAATATCTACATTTATTTATTTAATATATGAAATGTTTGATTATATGTGTATTGATGTACAAATATATACACTTTAAAATTGATGTAAACTTTCCATTGCACAAAAGGTGGAAAAAGCTTCTTTTGAGTATATATGTTTTATATATTCGTTTAAATCAAGCCGGTAGGCAAGAGATGTCAGTGGTGCGCGCAGGACCGGTGGGTTGTCCTTATAATTTGCTTCATGGATGAGTGGTAATAGAATTCAGCGTAATCAGCCATGAGGTTCAACTCCTCTACCTACCTCTATCAGGCAGGCTGGTTTCACACAGCTGTGAGTGAATAAAACTAACAGGAGGGAGGACAGAGTCCTGTGGGGCTCAAGCGGTTAAAGCAAGCCCTGCTTCTGCCCTGTCCACAGGGGCGGCACTGTACGCACTCACTGGAAAGAGATTCTCTCTCCGTCGTCACACACTTAGCTGCCGCTTGCATGTTTGTTGTCAAAGATTACAAAACGAAAACGAACACACCCACTCAGGCCCAACCTGATCAAACCCTTGTTGTCATGGTGACAGAGTTCTGTCACGGTTCCCTTGTTGATTGAGGCTCTCGTAAGGAATCATCCTTTTTTTATCCTTATTGGTGCTTGGACAATTTGTTAAGTAAATGGCAATTACTTTAATATGGACACAGTTGTTAGTGCATTAATTTATGCTTCTTTCAAAAGGGATTAGGGTTTTCTTAATGATAATTCATGGACCTGGATTAGGAGCAAGAAAAAAGGTGTGGGGGATTTTCAAAGGAGCTGGAACACTCAAAAGAAAATCTATTATGTTTATGACTATTTAGCATCGTGCAAAATGTACTAAATATAATCAGTACAGAACAGAGGCTGTTTAGATCCTTATCAGATATAACAATATGATACTGTAACTACAAGCATTAGGTGTACATACAAGTACTAATCTCTTATGAGTATAATCACGGGACACAATATACTATGTTTGAACAGAGAGTAACACAAAATAAGATGTTTAGTGGAATGTCCAAGCTTCTCTTTCCCATACAATGAAAGTGAACAGACACCAGAGAGAGTGGTCAACATTTACTTTCATTGTTCAGAGAACACACGTACACTTTGATTTAATTAATGTATCTGTCCCTAAACATCACAACAACAGAAAAGCAAAATACTAGTCACTTAAACCATTACAGCCCCTTTCTATTTGACAGGGCACTTGTTGCTGTGAAAAAATCTAAGATGCTGCTGATAAGTCTATGCATTATAACTATTATTCATTAACCAACTATATTTCAGTCAGTTTTATGTTACTGCTGTTTAGCTGATATATTTAATCTCATAGTTGTTTGTTATACTGACTGGCTGGTGCCTGGTTACATTAAAATCTCCTATATTAATGTTTTGTGCCTTGTGTTCCGCAATGTCAAGTTCACTCTATTTAACCACTAACAACATCACCCTGTTCCTGTCTCTCTCGTTAACTTCTTTTCCATATCTCCTTTAAATATCAAAATCAATACTATCCAGAGCGAGAAGTGAATCAGTGAGAGAGAGAGCGAGAGAGTGAGAGAGAGCGCGCGCGAGAGAGAGAGAGAGAGAGAGAGAGAGAGAGAGAGAGAGAGAGAGAGAGAGAGAGAGAGAGAGAGAGAGAGAGAGAGAGAGAGAGAGAGAGAGAGAGAGAGAGAGAGAGAGAGAGAGAGAGAGAGAGAGAGAGGTTAAGATCAAGGCCACTAATAGAACAGCAACTTCTCTCACAGACTGCCTGTGCATATTCACATCATAACTCTTCACTGAGGTCCCCAAACACTTCACATATAAGCCAGACAGTTTGCCTTCCAGCCATATCACTGTAGTCCCAGTGATACTTGACAAGACCGTACTACATGACATTCATTCTTGAGGGACAGTGAATTCAATTCCATATTGTCTCTGGGTGTGTCTCTCGGTTCAGCAGGTCTAGAAACAGAAATGTATCAATTGCAGTGAGAGTCAGGTTGCGTGATTGGGGCATCTGGCTTGTGTTACACATGGAAAGTCATTCTGTCACACCGTTTTAGACGAACACCTTTATTGCAATCTTAAAGATAATTATGGTAGTAAAGATGAATAATACATAGACCATTCGAAAATATGCGATTGGTGAGCAAAAACTGTAATTTTATAATATATGATTACAATTTAATATAAATAACAGTTTTCTATATTAATAAATTGTAAAATATTTATTTCTTTGATGGTGAAGCTAAATTTTCAGCATCATTACTCCAGTCTTCAGTGTCACCTGATCCTTCAGAAATCATTCTAATATGCTGATTTGCTGCTAAAGAAACGACACATTATCAATGTTGAATGTGCGCTGCTTAATATAATTTTGGTTGAAACCGTGATTTCTGGATTTCAGGATTCTTTGATAAAAGAAAGTTATAGAAAGTTCAATAGTTCAACATTTAATTAAAAGATAGATATATTTTGTAACATGATAAATGACTTTACTCTCACTTTTGATGAATTTCATGCATCCTAACTGAATGAAAGTATCAATTTATTTAAATATATATATATATAACTGTAGAGTTATGTGGTGGACAAAAGTGAGGTGGAACACGCATTTCAAAAATCAGGTCAGACATGCTTACCCTAAAAGCCCAGATCCAAATGTTTTCCCAAGCCACCTGGTAATTAGTGGCAGGGTGAAACACGTTGATGTTAACGTTGAGTAATTGCGGGACGCGACTGCCAAAACACTAATCTGCATAGATGAAGAAAAAACTTTGCAGTCCTGTTGAGACACAGGGGCATTATCATAAATAAACAGGCAAAGTCGAGGGCCGTCTGCATTTGAGATTAGTACAGGAAGAGGACCCTGCTACAACAAGCTGTTCAGGAAAAAGCACTCCCAACGGACCACGAGGCTAATGAGGGAACACAAAGACGCAAGACTATGCCTTTAAGCCTACCATACCATTTGAAAGACAGAGGACGAGGCGCTTGTATAAAGAAAAAGAAAAATGTTACACATTTATTATGTTGACTGCAGACCAGCGGTAATGAGCTGTCTGGACATGCCAACGTATTTACGGTAACACTGTACAGTAAGGTTTCAATTCGTTAACAAGGACTAAGAATGAACAATACTTCTACAGCATCTATTAATCTTAGTCAATGTTAATTTCAACATCAAATCAAAAGTTGTATTTGTTAACATTAATGGGCTGTGAACATGAACAAACAATGAACAAGTATACTTTCAGTGACATTAACAAAGGTAAAAAAATGCTTTTAAAATATATACTGTTCATTGTTAGTTTATGTTAGTTAATGTTTACAAATAAGAGCTTATATTGTGAAGTGTGTGTGTGTGTGTGTGTGTGTGTGTGTGTGTGTGTGTGTGTGTGTGTGTGTGTGTGTGTGTGTGTGTGTGTGTGTGTGTGTGTGTGTGTGTGTGTGTGTGTGTGTGATATATATATATAAATAAAACAAATAGATTTTCTGGAGAAAACACTCCCAAGTGTCTATAATATTCTCTGATACACACAGTCGGTCATGCAGCAGCTGTTGGAGTGGCACTGATCAGACTGTCCACAGGGAGACACTGCCTACACAGAAACACCCCCAGCACAGCACATCAAATATTTACCATTACTAAACACTGACTGCTCCTCCAACAGCCCTGAGACTAAAAGTAGTACTGAGCACTAACATCAGTGATCTGACAAATAACTTACTTAACCTGAAACTTTACTATAGCAATATATACTGCATTTTGTGAACAGGACGAGTTCTGTGAGAATATAATCATCCTTCTTTAAGTGCATCCTGGGGGACATGACTTTGATAACTCTTTGATAGAACATTATTCAATAGACCGGTCTAAATGTAGAAAAGTGATAATTGTTTAATTAACAAATGAAATGAATTGTGAAGTTGCCTTTTAATTTTCATAGCCTTTAATGGGTTTAATGTGGCAGAGTCTGACACCGAGTGAAGCAGATCCTGTTTTAACAGGAAGCTGCCGTATAAATGTCAGGGAGCGTGAAACTGTCACCCTGCTAATGGTTTTATTTTTCGTCTTTCAACCCCCTGTAGCCTCAACAAACAAGAGTTTAATAATGCAAGTGACGTCAACATTCCAGTTAGGATGAACGACGCCAATTGTGCAGTGATCGATTATGAACGTGCCTAATAATACCTTGATCAAATTAGTTGCCTACGTTAAATGGTGGACTGTAGCCGTAATCAGGAGAACAAAAGAGAAGATTAAGTTAACTGCCTGAGCAAATCAAGAAAGAATCCACCTAGAGAAACATGATCCCATCTGAGAAAGATCAGCATTCCTCACACACAACCTCCATTGTTTTACCAAACCCTTTAATCAAAGAAAATGATCATCAATTTGAAGTAATGAAAGAGAGGGACAGAGAGAGCTTGACAAGGTAAATGTCCAACTTAAGAGTTATTTGCCTAAAATTTATTCAACGAGAATAAAAGAATAAATGAAAGCAAGTTTTATGATTTTTAAACATAAAACCAAGCCTCCAACCCCCACCCCAAAAATTAACCTGAAACATTTGATTTCAGTGGAGTGAAAATTGGAGACAATGTCTGAAACAGTGGAGATTTCAGGCATTCATTTCATGCCTGAAATGAATAGTGCTGAAAAGCATTGTGAATCTTAGAAATAGGTGGCCAGAACCTTGAATAAAACATGTGCGTCCACGCTTACATGCTTATTCCATTATCCTGCTCATCAGCAACAAGCTGAGCATGAGCGGTGACGGCTCTGGACACGGCTCAGATGCCTCATCATACTGTAAAACATTCTACAAAAAGTATAATCATTGGGTCAATTTCAATTCATAAAATTTGTAGATTGATAGTTTTGAGATGAAGGCAAAAGTACAGGCATTTCATATTGATTGTCTTATGAAAGTCACATGGAATTAGCCTGGTCCTACAAGACTCTCGTACATTTCATTTGTACAGAGAGTCTGGCCTCTCTCCATTAACAAGCGTTAACTTCCTTGCAGGCGGGTACTCTGTTGAAGCTTAAAACTATTGGATCTGCCCAGAGCCACTCTGGACCATAACCAATCGCTAACGTTTGGTCGTGACGAAACTTCAACTCAAACTAGCGCACAACCTCAACCTCATCGTTCTCAGCCACTCCCTTTGTTCGCTGATTGGACCGGTAAAAACTTGACCATAGAAAACCCGCGAATATACCACAAACCCAGTTATAGTACTTAAGGAAAATGAAAATTGAGTGGAAGTACGTAGGAGGGCAGGCTAATATGGAATAGGCCAACTGTTCAAATCTCAATACTTCTCAGACTTTTGAGGATATTCTATTGATAGTTATGCATTTGCTCTAAAATGAAATCCTTTTAATCAAAGGAACCAAAAAAAACTTTTTTGTCAAGTAAAAAAAAAAAAATCATATAGGAATTAAAATACAGTTAAAATATAGTTAAAACATGTCGAAAGACATGTCTCCACTCTTCCGTTGTTTGCATATCCACCAATATAACAATAAATAATAAACAGACATGTTTGCCTACATACATTTTCACTAAAACATCTCAATATAGAAAATGTTATGCATATTACATTTTTGATTAAGTGTTGGCACAAACAGATTCATAATAGATTTCAAATCAATTTACTAAAAATTATTTATTCACTTAGTTGCTCTAAAATATTCTTTATACTAGCTATTTTATTGTACATCACTAGAAAATAATTATAAATATATTGTGAATAAACCATAAACCACTCTGTGTTTCAAACATTTAGAAACTTCCATGCAAGTGTATTGTTTTTCTTGACTTGTTTTCTTTTTATCCCAATTCTACAGCATTACTGGGCTTCCGTATGTTTGAGAAGAATCATCATTTTGGCTATTTCGTTTTTATAAAAAAAAAAAAAAAAATTATATATCAGTTACATAAAAACATAGATTGGCCTATTTTGATATAAATAAGTGATATGACTAAATGCCCCTTGACTCACTTCTTGTGCATGGGTAATACACTGAAGACTTCTAGATAATGGCTCTTTATGCAACTGGCCCCTGTTCACTCTCGCTTCTTTCAGAAATACAGGATCTTTCTCTGACATCAGCCACCGCAGCTGATGTCTCCCTCATCCTCTCATTTTTTAAACTTCCAATCTTATGTTTAGCGCTTCATTTTCAGAGCACTGTGGGTTTGCTGGGCTCTCCACTCGGTGTGTCAGTTTCAGCCGGTAAAACTCGCCGCGCTGTAAATGATCACGCTGTGATGCCGCGGCCACTTCTGATCACGCACAGGGATGGCAAGACAGAAATCTGCTCTGGCCTGTGGCACTCTGGGAATGAGAGATTGAATTTAACAACGTTGACGGGGGTTTGCGCAGTGCCTTGTTAATATTCTCTGTTGTGAATTCAATTGGCTGAACTCATGAGTTTTCAGAGGCGGACGTTTACACATATCGGTCTTTTGGTTTAGGATGGAGCTATAAGGTTTCGGAAAACTATTAATTTTCCACATATAGCACTTTTATGTTATATTAAACATTCTAAATATTCAGGGAGTATAAAGCTAATTCAGGTTGTCACTCAGTAAACATGGTTTCTCGCTCATGTAAGAAACAGCTGTGAAAAGCAGATGAGACAGAAGAGGCTCTTTTCACTCAATAAATTAGCAGCCATTTCAATTAAGATGCTCTAAATGCTGAATTGATGGAGGAAGATGCGGCTGGTCCAAAGATTAACTCGAGCCGTTACTCAACAAAACGTGCCACGCGCCTGAAATGTTTAGTTATCGCCAGCAATTAAAGGATGTGTAAATCACTTTCAGGCTGAGAACTGAAAACCTTACAGTAAATCTTCTCAATATAATCTAGAGAAAATAATATCTTTGATTGTTTTGACTAGAATTAAAGGGATAGCTCCCCCAAAAATGAAAAGGGTTATAATACGACTTTCTAAAACCATATAGCTTTGTTCTGTGGAACATGAAAGGAGATGTTTTGCAAAATGTTCATGCGTTTTTTTTCTCTCCATACAATGGAGGTAGATAGTCCGCATGGGCTTTCAAGCTTTAAAATGACACACAAGCATATTAAAATACCATACACATATACTGAATACAATATATTTAACTTACTGGCATACACTTCTATAACAATATATTCCCTTCTTCCACCACCAGCGCTTTTGGCCCTTTCCACAAAAGTTTCATGGCCCCTAGAATATTTTATCGTATCAATATCTGAACATGCAATATATTAAAAGAAAGAACTGACTATTTTATTCAAGCTTCATGCATTCTTTTTTTATCAGCACTTTTTGAGAAAACGGCTGAGATTTTGTTGTTGTTCAGACTACATATGGATCGGATTCAAAATGATGATCAAAACATATATGGAGTAGATCGAGTCTATCAACACCCCCAAAGCTTCACAGTCCTATAGCTCATCCTGGGTCGACATTTCATCTGGTAATGTCAGGCAGTTTTTGATTTATATCCTGTTTAATGTTGATGATCGTGTTATTTTATATATGCATGATATCGCTTGATTCTGCATCATCTTTATCTTTGCATGTGTTTTGATCTGGAGATTAAGTAATCTTTCAAAAGATGCGTAATAGCGCCCCTATCATATAACAGTGAAAACATGGAAAGCCATAACATTCTGTCAATGCCTGGAAAATAATTAATATATACAATATATTAATAAAGAATTGTATTGAAAAAGTATTTCACAGTTTTGCTGGTTTAACTCTATTTAATTAATTAATGAATTAAATAGGTAAATAAAATAAATCCAACCTTGCTGAGCATAAGATATTTATTTCAGAATATAAATAAAATGGTACAAACCCCAAACTAGTGTAAAACAGCAGCACTGTATTCTTCAAATCAGATTGTTTACACCCATAAAGTCACATGTAAAAACCTTTCAGGATCGACACAAAAACACATCAAATAAATTTATGACAACAGTCAAAACAAAATATAAGTAACATGATGTGAGACAGCAATCATAAAGTCCAGAAATAGTAAATAAACATTAAATCAAAAATCTCATCTCCATGAGCGGCGTGAAAATCATTACCGTGAGGGAGGGACTAGAACTCCCTTCTTCTCAGAGGACACGGAATGTCATTCCCATCATCATCATCATCATCCACTCCCTCCAACCCACAGCAGCATTTATCAGACACTGCATAAAATAACTCATTACACTTTATGATGTTAGGATTGCACATCCTGCAGCTTCAATCCACTGCAGTGAGAACTGGATGAACTCAACAGATAAGCTGAGCATTCCTGGTCTGGATTCGATCAAAAGATTAGCGTGATCATAATGGGAAGCACCCAATAAAAGTCTGAGTGGCTCTCTCATTCTGTTCCATCTAAAGCACTTTATATTTCGAACATTTCATTCATTCAACATTAAATTCCTTTTCCCCCCTGTAAGCACTATAGGTTGAGTTATTATGCCCTTTTTTCTATATGCAATAATTACAAGCGTCCTACAGAATTTGACCAAGTTTCCATGACGTGTGATTACTTGAAAAGGATTAAAGGATTTTAAAAAAATCATTCATATTGCGACTGAATCACTAATAAGTCATTTAAACCAATTTGGAATGGTTTCATTGACTCATTAACATGACTCAATAGAGCAATTCTTTCACAGCTAGAGCAGAAAAGAACATACAGTAAACATAAGAACATGTATATGTATATTATGGTGTGAGAAAAGGGAAGGAATGCGAGAGTGAGAGATGAGCATCAGGGAAGTACTGTCTTGCATCAGGAGAGCAGAAATGAGTCAATTAAGACAAGGGAGAAAAAAGATCCCAGCCCCCCCATCAACCTGGACAGTGATACCATCAGTGTCACGGGTGAGGAGACGGGAGCCCCACGGCGTCTCCTGAATCTAGAACATTCTCTCAGCGCCATCAACGCTCCAGAGACTCAGTCAACTTGTCATCTACAATCACCACAAGACTATCATTCAATTTGCTTCTTCATTGACTGTCATTCCACTTTAATTATGTGGCTAATCAAAACAAACTGCCGCCGCCCCTCCACCGTGAGCCACGTGATGAATGAGACCGCTCATCAGCCGGACTCGGACCATAGTCGATGTCTTGTATTCATCATCATTACCCAGCACTCAAGCACTCGACGCACACATTTACTGCATTTCCTGTACTTTATCCTCCCATCAAGAGAAACCTCGGTTCTCTTTTTTCTCTCAATTTTCTCTGCTTTTTTCTTTCTCAATTAGATTTTTAGGGTAAATTGAGAATTGGTTATCTCTTTTGTCTCTCAAGGTTGAGTTTTAAAGCGTATAAAGAATTTATTATCTATTTGTTTTTTGTGAATTGCATGTCTGACTGAGCAAATAAATATAAATATATATATATATATATATATATATATATATATATATATTATTATTATTTTGTATTATGATAGAGATCAAAGAATAGTAGACAAAATTTGTCAAGCTGTCAAGTTTTTTTTATATTTCAAATTACTGTATGTTTGCTCAAACATCATTAAATGAGCTTTGTTATACTTTCTATCTGTCTGAATGTCTTTTCTTTCTCTTTTTTCCACTTTCACCTATCTATCATATGGTTGCTGCCTCATTAAAAAGCTTTGCATTACATTTCAAATAAATGTATTTTGTATAGTATATATTTATTTATAAATATATTTACTTTATACAACTTGTTTTTCATTAATGTATTTTATAACAATACAAAGAGCATTTAGTGGTACACATATTCACTTTTATTTGTTCCCCACTGTTTAGATTTTATAAAATTATTGTACCCTCAATCATGTTTTCTTTATAATAAATGTAGTCTGTAGATTGTGTTAAACACATAAAAGAGTGATTATCACTTCCACACAAAGGTATAAAAATTCTATATTGAAAAAAAAACGATGGTATTGGAGCGGCATCGGCCGATACTCTGAAGTTTTGGTATCGGGATCGGATTGGTTCTGAAAAAATGGTATCGATGCTTCCCTACTTATTATCTATTTTGAAACAGTTATGCTGTGGAAAGAATTTTGTGAAAAGTGTGATACATTTGATCAGGATTCTTGAAGGAATAGAAAAAAAATAGGAAACGAAAGAGAAATTGTCACTTTCAATAAATTGAACAAATTCTTGCTGAATAAAAGTATTAAAAATAAATAAACTTTTGAACAGTAGTGTATGATCATATAAACGCTGAGTTAAGGCTTTTAAGGGGAAACCACCAGTCTTAGTTCCTATTGTTCTACACCTTTATGCCTTACATTAGACGAACACCCCTTGCTGCTATCCTTTCAGTCAGATTCCTCACAAAGCTCACCTTTAAACCACCGTCTCGTCACCAAAACATAAAACTGTCACTCTCTTCATCAGAAATGAAGGGATGTTTAGTATATGAAAGGGCAGAGTAGATACAAATAAACACATCATTTGGATGTTAGATGTAGCTAGATGATCTAGATGGTCTTGCTCTGCAAGAGAGCAAATATAAAATGGTAACAGTTTTTAGCAAGCAGCAAAGACTCCCTTCAAAAAAATGTCATACTTCAGAAGAAAATGTAATGATGTGTTTGGGATGGGAAGCCGTAACTAGTAACAAAGAGAATATTCATGCACTCTGCGGCTCAAGAGGCTGAGCCAGCAACAGCCCTGTGTTGAAACGATGGTCTTTCCAGTCTCAGAGGACAGTCGACCCCATCTCAGCTCTGCATCAGCCAATCAGGAGTGAGTCCTGAAGAATCACCCATCAATCAGTGCTCATGGGGACAGGGCTCAGGAGTGGGCAACTTCCAAATAAATGGTGGTTGCGCCACACCTCTATGACAGGCCCATCCAGTGCTGTCAGTCGCATGAGTGGATCTCTGCCAATTATAATTCATATTTAGAGAAGATATATCATAACTATAATAAAATATATTAATAGAAAAACAAAACAAAGAGCATGCAGCTATACCTCAAATGTGAACACAATTCTATTTCATGTTCTAAAAAGTGAGCAGTAAAAAGGAGACTGTATAAAAAGACAATCTATATGAGCGATATCACACGAGTAGGAGTGCGATATGACTATATCAGCATGGCTGTGATTCGGCCGTAGGTAATGTAATGTTGTGTGTGAAAATACTCAAGTTGACAACAGTTAAGCCCAAGCCTCCATTACTAATTCTAAAACGTCACTTTAGATCTAGCAACGAAGGAACGCCGAGTCGCTTCATTGAAGCTTATTATATTAAGTAGAGTGAATAATTATGAGAGAGAGATCGACTTATCGAGTGCATTACCTGCATCTTATAGCATTCATTCTTCAGGTCTATAGTACTTACTACTTCGGACTTCCCATCACTAATCAACTGAATAAAGTGTAAGATGAACTACGCAAATCATTTTAATGCATTATTTTTCCACAACTAATTAATTAAATGAATACGTTAAATCAAAATTGGACTTTAAACATATGATGTAATAAATTAGGTGTATTTGAGAACCACTGTAATAAATAAAAACATTATTAAGACAATCCATGTCTCTGATATATCCTCTAAAATAACGCATGCTTTTTTTTTCAGGCAAATGTGCCGTGAAGTTTTATTTGGTACGTTTTCCCCGAAAGGTCTAAAATGGGTAACAGGCACAACCAGACTTCAATGAACGACCGATAAGATCTAATCAGAAAAAGCCGTCAGAAGTCGTGGCCTGAGGCCTGTCTCCATTACAGCTGCAGAGCGTGCTCGCATCAGATAAGCAAAGCAAACAGCATCATCACTGGCAGCTCTATCTTTCCACTGACCAATATTAATAGCGTGAAATAACATATGGTGGTTTGGCACGTGTGAAAGATCTTGGCAACGGATGCTGACTTCAGCCATTTTCCCAGGTTAAACAAACACAGATGGTGGCGTGGGTCGGGATGATGCTCGCAAGCGAAAGGTCTGGGGTTTTAAGCAACGTTCACGAGCGAAGAAGAGCTTGGCGGAGTGACCGCTCTCCCAATACTCTCTGGGTGAACATCAGCCGGACAACGGCCTCTTGTTTGAAGAGTAATTTGGAAATAGGAGCCAGATGCTTCTCCCTCATTCCTTACTGCTAGACAAATATGTAGGCTTGATTGGATAATTTGGTGAGTGTGTGTGAGAGTGAGAGAGAATGAGAGATGGTGGTTATTCAACTACAGAAGAAACTCTGCTCTCATCTCATTGTGTGTGGTCTGTAAAAAGTCTCAACACTTAAACTGTTATTTAGCATGGAGGTTAAAGTTGAACACACTTTCGGTTTGAGAACTCGAGTTCCTTTCATTCACACACAATTGTTCAAGACAGAAGGTATTGTACAACCGAATGAAAAAAAACATGTATCTGTCTAAGGATCACTGTTTGCTCTAAGGGCCAAAACTATTTAGATCAATATCATCCCTAAGCGTAATGATGAAGGGTGGGGTGTAATGGTTGGCAAATTAAATATTGAAGGTTTGAATTCTCTGGTAGCAAGCTAAAAATATATATGTATACTATGTCAATTATAATACTGTTTTGGGGTTACTTGTTTTTTCCCCCCAAGAAATTACTACATTTGTTCAGCAAGAATGCATTAAATTTATCAAAAATGAGAGTAAATACTTGTTTGTTTGTTTTTTGAAAAACAAAGTTTAGAAATTTCTATTAATCTATTCACAAAAATATTAAGCTGCACCTGTTTTCAACATTGATAATAATAAGACATGTTTCCTGAGCACCAAATTAGCATATTAGAATGATTTCTGAAGGATCATGTGACACTGAAAACTGGTAATGCTGAAAATTCAGCTTTGCCATCACATGAATAAATTATATTGTATGTTAAAATAGAAAAGAGCCATTTAAAACTGTAGCATTTCACAAATTTCAAGCATACAATACTTATTTCAAAAACAATCAAACAAAATTTTACTGAACCAAAACTTTTGTAAGGTATTGTAGAAGACAAACAATACCAAGAGTACCTACTTCCACTGAGGTGTGTAGCAGCCGACACTTTGCTATCACATAAGGCCAAAGAGATAAGAAGCTTTACCATTCAAAAAGCTATTCAAATTTGTAAATGTGGTAAAAGCAAATCAATAAAAAAGTGATTATTTATAAATGATCATTTATTTAAAAAAATATATTTTATTTTAACCAAATAACACTAAAAAAAGCATTATCATATGCTGTTAGGGTTAACAGTTTAGAACAAACACTAACTTTGAGGAATATCATGTGCTGTCTTGGAAAATGCAGTTAAATCTTGAAAACCCACCCATCACATCATATCAGAAGGCAAAGTATGGAGGTTATGGCTCTTCCAGCATCACATGGACATCAGCGAGCAGGACTCTGCCAGCACATTCCCCTCGGCACTCACTGGAATGATTTACACTCAAGCAGAGCGTCTAAAGAGCTTCTCCAGCAGCCATCAGATTCAGCTCTGACCTTTAGATCTGCCTCGCTGTCTGATTCATATTACACCAGCACTAATAGAGTACTTGAGCACTACTCTGCTAATGCTCTGCGTCTGATCTGAGGGGACTGATGGGGGGTTAAGCATGAAATAAGTGGTCTGAAATAAACGTTGAAATCGTCTTACAATTGCAAGTTAAGCTAACAGAGTTTTTTTTTTTTTTTTTTTTTTCACAGATTCCCCCAGCTTTTGTGATGTTTTACAACACAAACGTGATCCCAAAGAAAAAAAATGCATTGAAAGAAAAAATCTTTTGTTCAGAGTACCAGCGATGCATCCGACATATACATCAGTGAGTTAGGCCGGGGCTCGAAGCAGCCGTGCACACAGGAAATGAAATGAAATGATGAATAGCTCAGAAAACAATGCATACATCAGAGCTGTCACTCAGACAGAGCGTTTAGCAGCATCGAAAATCTCTATTCCCTGTGTCTATCTATCTTTTCCGTTCTTTCTTGTCTGCACAGTGCACATATAGGCTCAGATATTATAAACACACAATAAATAAACATTAGGTATATATACAGTAGTATCTTCAGTAGTCTTGTTGACCTGTAAATATATTTAAATATCAAAACAACCTTACAGAATAGCAAATTTACATGCAAAGAAAAAGATGTTAGGATTTTTTTTAAAAAGTTTAGAATTGAGTATCTTACAAAATGGGCAAATTATTTTTTTTCAATTGATATATATATATATATATATATATATATATATATATATATATATATATATATATATATATATATATATATATATATATATATACACACACACACACACACACTAAAATGAAAATATTTGGCTTGAAATATAAAATATTCTCTGACAACACATCTTGCACATTTTTTATTCTCAAGTAAATGTATCTTGTTGTTTACATTTAGATATAGTTCCTGGGAAAACAAGACAACAAATACTGATTAGGAAATGTACTTTATGTTCTGTATGAATAAAATGCGTAGTTTGTTCAAGTGAAGATATTTTAAACAAAATGTATCATGTAAAATAAATATATTTATTTCCAAGATGATCAATCAATGTCTCTAACATGCAAAGTAATGAGGTCATGTGATGGTGTTTTATGCAGTGGGCAGTAAAGACCTTATGTAGCCCCGCCCCTTTTTTCCTTTTTGTCTTCAAGTCTGTATTTTCACAGCGATCTTACGCATTTATGAATGAATGGCTCGTTCTAAAATCTTCCCAGGCTACTGACATTTGTTAAGACATCTGCTTTAAACATTACAATCCTTATGATAACTTTCGTTAACTTTTCATTAAGTACTTCAAAAGCTAATTACTGATGGAGAGCAATGCCATAGAAATACACAGAGCGACCGCAAAAACGGAAGTTCAAAGACAATATTCTAAAGATGGCGGCGCCCTTGTTTCTCTGGCGCATAAGGTCTATATAGCATTGTTATGTTACATTGTGTTATCTGTATAACAGTAGAGACTGCTATAATCACTCTAATTCGTTAAACAAATCTGACTCAATAACAGAGGGCGAAAGCAGCAGTGACTTTAAATTGAACCGGTGTCACAATATGTTTGCACAGCCTTGGTTTTCTTCATTAATTAAAATACCATATGCTAAATGACTCCAGTTTCCGCTCAGATTAATTTGAGGAGGGTTGAGATTGGGCCGAAGATTAATGAGTGTCCACTCAAACCTTCCTCACGTCCTTGAATCAGCTGGTAGCTTTTTCCGAGTGAGCCTTGTAGAAATGCGGAAAGAATGACTGTGCCTACTAAACAACAGTTCACCCCATGATCACACTGCTCTTAAAAATGACATTAAAAAAGCTAATTTAGTGCCTCAGAATCAACTTGTTACATATTCTGTACAAAGTGCTACAGTCAAAGTTTTAAAATAAACGGTTATTCCTTATCAAGATAATAGTTTAGTTAGAGTTGTTTAGGTTCTGTTATCTTTCAAAAGCACAGTTCACAAAAAAGTAAATGGATTAAACTAAAAAAAAGTTATAAAATACAAAAGCACACAAAGACTGTTCATAAAAAATAAATATCTACTATGACGCAGTGCATCACTGACACATTTACATGCCACTGCAGGTGTTACACATTTGTATTTCACTTTGCTCATCACTGAAGCTATGACTCAACATTGGAAGGCCAGAACAGTGAGTCAACAACAACGGCGCTATCTTACTCCACTCTAGATGGCTTTAATCCGTTCACTAGAGCTATGACAGGAATCTCTGGGATGTGAAATCGGAGAACGCATGACCTCAGCCTTAATGTCAAAATCTTGCTGTTATTTTAACACCTGAGATGTTAAAAGACATAGAAGATAGTCACATCTCTGAAAAACATAACCTTGATTCAGACACAAAGGCCCAAAATGAAGGCGAAGTACACCATTAAAACACCCTTATTGAATTTACCACACATCATCAGTCTTTTTTAGAGTACAAGCAGGAAATTTAAAGTAATTCAAGGAAAGTACAGGCTAATCATAGATCGAATTTCCAAAGTGAAAGTTTCAAACTTTAAATGGCTCCTTCACCTTAGGTTTTCATTTCTCAGACGCTTCTCACACCTTCTAAACCTGTTTACCTGAGCTAATGTTGTTTGTCTAATATGAGAATGAGTCTCCACATAATAGTGGATAATAGCCCAGAGAACTCCGTTGAGAGAAGTTACTAAGGCAACGGTCGATATGAGCCTGTTAACAGTTAATACCAGGCTAAATGTGTTTTGAAGGTGGTGAAATTAGAATTAATTGTCATTCCTGATAAAAAAAAAAATCATTTTACTTCCTCATTTTACTATATTCAAAACAAACTACTTTTTGACAATTAATATGTCGGAGTCCACCTCATCGTCTTCTCTGTATCATCGTACGGGCTGCAAAATGACCTGAGGGAAGGAAAATAAAAGCTAAAATCTGCCACCATTTCAAAAAACTTTGAATCTATTCTGCTCCATGCCCTGAATCCGCTAACTCTGTCTCAGTGGAGCGGAGAGCTAGTCACCACTTCCCATCGGAGTGGGTTAACAGAGAGAGAGAGAGGGAAATTTCTCCCTCCGCTGGTTCTTGGCGAGGACAGTAATTTGAGGCTGGCGGCCCTCTCCCATGTTGCGACTTGGATGGAGATTTTCTGCGCATCTAGCAGAACGGCTTTGACAGGGCGCTTCATTATGTGGGGCTCTGCAGCGAGGGGTCCGCCTCAGACGCCCGCCGCTGCCTGAACGAGCTCTGGTGCCAGGCTCTCCGGAGGAGCACAGCGCAACGCTAGAGCGGCACCCTGGTTTGTGGGGAGTTTGAGTGTGTGCGGGTGACCTCCTTAGAATTCACCTCAGCTCTGTCATGCATAAGTAACTTTAAGAAGAATTTGTCTACAAAATGGAGAGAAAAAGAACTGGCATTTTGAGGGACATAAAAAAAGTTTTGGACAGACAAAGACAGAAATGCCCTGACTATACCATACAGGTACAGAGGGCACCAGCAACAACCTGAAACTACGAAATGTAGAGTAGAAGAAAAAAAAAATGCATAATGGTTAGGGGGGCAAAAAAATTTATACTATTATACTTTTATATTATTATTCATATTATCATCATCCATAAGTCAGTAATATTGTAAAGCAAATGCACTGTAAAATAAATGTAAATGAAAAAAATATATTTAATAATAAATATATTATTTTACACTAAATAAGGAAAATTACACTATTTGAATATGCAAAAATTTTCACTTGCAAGAGATAAACCCTTGAGCTTTTATTTTGGCGGGAAACTGCAGTTGAGCTTTTATTTTGTTAGAAAAACTGCAGTTTCTGTGAAAACAGTTTTACAAACGAGTCTCATTACATATCTACTGAAATACTGTAATCTTCTGTCCACAAAAATGTTTGAATGTGGAAATTATGCAAATGTGAAAATAATGCTTAACTGGTACCCAAAGTGCTCCCAAATGCACATTAAAAGCAGGGCACATGCAGAGATCGTGTCCACTGCATTCACTGTGACCTGAGACACGGACAAAACTGAATCATGTGCTGATCTCGTGGGCATAATGTGCTACAAATTGAAACAAGCAGCGCAACAGACTATATACGTATTTTGATATACCTGACCACCTCTAATGAGGTTTCCACAATCACAATGCATCTTGGGAGCAGTTACACTGGCCTTTATAGTGGTCAAGTGCTAAATGCTCACTGAAAGCCTATTTACGTAATACAGTAGCAGAAATAAAGGGGGCCATATTTGGTCCCCCTTAGTACTAAAACTAGTCTGTTACGTGGAAACATCATAAATCAGATCATCTCTATGTCCTCTTTAACTATAGCTGTGGTAATGTGTTAGTGCATAACGTTCATTTGGTTACCATTGAGCTACGTAAAAAAAAAAAAACCTTGTAGGTTAATTTCAACCTACAAACTGTCTTTTAAGCTCAGATGGTGTGTGGGGAGATGAGAAAATGGGCTCTTTACCTGCAATGAAGCAAAAGGCATCCATGGCCTCATGTTGAGCATCTCAAAAACATAATTTGAGGTTAGTTGAAGCACTACCATTCAATAACAGATTCTCTCCATCTACTCTATCCTCACTGGGTTAATGCCCAGCAAATAATAAAACAGCACTCCACAATACAAGTCCCTTACCCTCGAAGCAGACTAAAAGCAATACAGATCATCTCTCTATTAATCCAGGGTTCTGCTGGTGGTCACGGCAGGCAGGAGACAGTTTCCAACTGGCAGCGCAGGAAATGAGGTCGCTGACAGGTGGTGAGGGTGGAGGAACAGAGTTAGCAGCCTGGCTTCCTGTTATCACAGTAAGGACGGGCTGTTTGAATGAGTGTTAATTAGAGCTCTTCTTTCAAGCCTCTTTCCTCCTGCCCTTGGCCAAAGCCTAACCCCATGGTGTCAAATACAACATTTATACGGGATTTTCATGATCACGCTGCTCATGATCGACCAGAAGAGATCTCAAGTTGTCGGCTTGCCTGTGAGTATGATGTAAGCCGTGCATGTTTTACCTTTGACCACTGTTGGTGGAGATGTCTTTTGGTTGTTCTCTTAATTAGGGACGTACAGTAGACCTGTACCATATTTGGTTGATATTACACACAGATATACAGTATACACACATACATTTAATAATCTGAATAACTATTTTTAATAACAATAAACACTGCTAAAATAATATTACATATGGTACATTGTAGTAATATTAATTATAATAGCAATATTAAATGAAAAGTGAATGTTAATATTATAGCACTTCTATAACCGATTTAAAAAATAATAATAATTTTGTTTTAAGAGAATACACTTTTGACATTATTTTGAGATATTAGGCTATTTGGCTTTTCATAAAGTGTTGTTTCAGAATAGTTAAACAAATGATCCAAAGTATAACTATTGAATCTGTAGATTTAGAGTACAATACATATCTCTAAAGACAATTTTTACTCGAATATATCAACAAAATTAAACAATAGTTTTGAACCTAGCTGTATGTCAATTAGTGCATATTTATTTAGATAATGCTTCATTTAAATATTTAAACACAGTTGGTACTCAACCAGAATAACACTTAGGGCAGCGGTAAAATTGGGGGTGTGTATTTGCAGCCTTCTACCGCTAAGATTTGCTACAATCACAGACTTTGAAAAGTGTCAGTGAACTGGCCAGCAGATAAATTCAAGTGAAACATAGTTAAACGAATTCACAATCCCCAATACTGAAATTACAGTACAAATGTAGAACTGAAACAAATGTAGGCTTCTATTATTGCATCAAATTTAAGTAAAGTAAGCTAAACGTTAACATTGTGTGCCCAGTTTTTTCTAAAGCTAGAAAGGCAATACATGTAAAGGTTATGTCTTATACTTTGTGTTATTTTAATGTGTTAGTAGGTCTAGATTTATAAACTGAAGCATAACAGTTAAATAAATTAAATTAAATGATCGTAAAATTAAAACGTTGTCAGGACTTGCTAACTGTTGTTAGTCGGCAGCATTTGTTTTAGGATTAATTAAGATTTAAATGGCTTATAGTAGGTTGTTATGGTTAGCATAATTTTCGGTCCCACTTTATGTTAAGTGGCTTTAAGTACTATGTACTTACATGGAAAAATAAGTACAATGTACTTATTGTGTTCATGTTTTATTGTAAAACACGTTTGCTGCTATTGCGGTGTGCTATAGGTAAGGTTAGGGACAGGTGTGGTGGTATGGTTAAGTTTAAGGGTAAATTATTAACATTTCTTTAATACTGGCACATTACAACATCAATTTGCTACATTCCAGTCGAGCCTCTGTTGTGCTGTACAGATGACAAACCCCGAAGGTGCTGTTGAAGGCAAATTATTAGCAGATCACACCAGAAAATGAAGAAGCTCGTATTTAATCTGCTAAATTATTGTTTTATGAATCCTTCACGAAATTGAGACGATAGACAGTGATACCCGGCTATAGCAATGGAAGAAAATTTTCTAAACAGATTACATTGAACAAATCAGAACAAAGACTGATTTTGTTGACTTAGCTGCAAAAAATAACAGACTAACTAAATAGTATTGCTTTCCATATAAAAACCAATGAAAATGTAAAAGAACACTAAAATTAATTCAGTTTAAAACCCCATCGCACATTTCAAGGTTTAAATAAAGAGTTGGGACAGTTTATTTATTTAAAACAAGTCGAGTTTAGCGTTTCCCTTTGCGATGCAAAATGACAAATACAGAATCTTATTCTTGCTACATTTAAAATTTGTATTGACAAAGAATACAATTAAACCAGTACAAAATGAAAATAGTAGCCTACAAAACAACATATATTAAGATTGGGCGTTTTTCTTTGCCTCTCACTCACAGACGCGCTGAATCTCTTTTTAGCAAGTTTATTTTGTCTCCCTCACTGCACGCGCCAGGTCTCTATTAAATTAAATGTTTCAGGGTAGAAACGCATCATACAGCTGGCAATACTGTATATTGCGCTGCGTGTCATCCACACCAATTATTTTCACCTTACAATAAAACGAGGTTGATCGCGAATTAAAGAACTCTGTATCTGCTGCTCACTCACATTCGTTAAGTTGGCACCTGCCGGTCATTTCGCGAACGACTTTGAAATGCGACTGGTTTATTTTTGCAGATGCAGCTAGCACAGTGGTAATAGGTATTCTGGTTGACTACCAACTGTAACATTTCAGAAAAATTGTAACGCAAATATCTAGTTCTGGCATGAAACTTTAGATGGCACAGGCTGATAAGTATTTGACTCATTTGGTAGCGATCACATTATTATCTACATGGCACAGCTGATTGGTTGCCATTGCATCAGCGTCCAATGAGCTGCGGCTCAACATTCAAACAGATACCAGGGCGTTGCTGATAGCAGTATGCAGCGCACTTTCAGAAACCCTCCACCTTCCCCAGCTCCACCTGTATAGATCTGCTACGGGGGTTATTTCATCTATGTCACATGTGCAGCAGCATGTCTTACATGCTCACAGCAATGTATGTGAATGTATTGGCAGTAGCTCGGTACTTTCTCTGCAGGAGCAGCGTAGCAGATCTATTCTGCCAAGACCAAATAGATTAACATTGCCATATCCATTACCATGCCAATCTATATTCCCATTCCAATTTCCCAAGAGTTTTCATGAAAGAAATAAAGTTAGCCATTCTAAATGTAATCAACTGGGGATGTATGGTTGTATCCGTTAGTTATCTGTCTTGCCTTACAAGGATAATGTAAAATAAAGTGTCACCCATTAAACTATCGGCTTATCTATATCGGCCAGACATTTAACGTCGGTGCATCTGAACTTTTGAGTAAAGAGAAAATAAAAAGACATGTCTGTAACTAAAACACGGTAGACAATTGACACGGATGTAGATGTCCTATCATAGCACCTGAAATCAACTATCACGAGTCTGAACGGCAATCAAATGTGCGGTTGTGTCTAAGCTTGCGTAGCTAGGCAACAGAGGGATACAGTGAAAACGGGAACACGGCTTTCAGCTGTTGCTAGGAAACCACTGGAGAGTTTTAGAGCTTGTAAACGGAGAGCTGGCTGGATCAGACTCTAATAGTCTGGGTTTGATGGAGCCGCACATACAGGGAGATGAGGGATTGTGAAGAGGCAGCGCGTTTCATCCCCCCAACACGCCATGTGTCAAATCCAACCAGGCTGGAGGTTGTCTGGTGTGTAAGCACATATAACAGCCTGGAGAGAGAGGGAGAAGAGGAATAAGGATATCCTATATAGCACATCATTTGCATAAGAAGCGGCATCTAAATAATTGAGCGGTGAGGGACAGAACTGGGTGATTTGATGCCTGGCAGCTAAATCTATTAGTGTGAAGCAGGAGTGCGGTGGTAAAGGAGGAGAGATGAGGAACGCTGGAGATCTCTGTCTTGCAGAAGAAAGGTGCTGGAAGTAAGGCGAGTCATATACCCTCAAACTGAGAGAGAGACTGCAAGAAAGAAAGAGAAAAGATAAGAGACATTATCTGAAGTGAAAGACAGACACAAACTCAAGGGGCCAAGGCCCAAAGCAAAAGCAGTATTGCTGAGGGAGAACATCTCATACAATTTGCCCAATTCACATACGCAAACATCCACAGTATAACAGCTCTGAGTGACTCACTCAGACGGTTTGACAATAGTACCACAAGAGCAACGAGACATCGTAAGAGTCTGTGCAACAAAAACAGCCTCACAGTTGTTAGAAAGGCCATTCAGAAGGGCAAACGGCTCAGATCCGGTATTGAGCGCAATTCACAGAGGACGCGTAGAATCTTTGCCGTTCATTAACAAGTCATCTGCTGTGGAGAGATAATACGGTACTAATAGAATCAAGTGTGCAGGCGCGAGACAGTCAAAGGCCCATGTCAAGGACGCACGGAGAGAAGCAGTACAGAAGACACAATTGACCGGAGATGTTTATATACCGCATTCACTGCTCACAATGCCACAGGCAGCAAAAACTTGTAGCAGTTTTTCTTCACCCAAAAAAAATACATTGGAATGAACCAACTGGATTTAAGTGGAGCTTAGACCTTAAAAAAGAGGGGTGTATCGATTCAGTTTGCTTGAGAGTGGAAAAAGCCAGAAAAGGAACAGAAGGAATATTTAATATGGCATCTGCCATTGGTGACCTTGGACGTTGAACTCAGGAGAATGAAAAGACATAGGAAGGAAGTGAAACCCCAAGTATTGTAAGGCCTCTTAAGCGGTTATATTTACCACTGTCGAGTAAACTGCAGCTCAAGGTTCTACTGCAAAACACTATTACACAACACACACAATTCCTCAGAAATCTTCAGACAGTTTTTACAAAGAGCTGAATGAAAAGGAAAAAAGTGGCACATTTCAGTTTGAGTGAGAAACTTAAATTTGTCATGTCCAGACTCTACTGACAGTCTATATATATAAAAAAAAATGTTTTATTTTGTGTATATTCGCACGCATCTCTTTCACATACACAGCTGGTTGATTTCCTATGGTCGCTCAACAGAGTATCGTTGTAATATACATTTAGTCAAATACATTAAAAAAATGTTGTGTGAGTGCGTATATTTAATAATAATAAAATAGAAATATACATTTTATTTCAAACACAATGTTGTTTCAGGTAGCTGTATATTCAGAATACACAGTAGCTGTATTCTGTTGAGCAGCCACAAGCAATCAACCAACTGTGTATGTGAAAGAGAGAGAAAGATAATCTATAACTGGGAGGCCAACGTTTCACAAAAGCGTGTCGCTGCAACCTGACAACATCAACACCTAGAATGTGTGAAGCTCAAGAGCTCCACTCACACAATGCCACCCATCTGTCCTTAATACATCATCTTTAAAAGGGTTGGTAGCGGGGAAAAAAAGTGTTTCATCAGCTTCACAGACAGCATTCAGCACACAAGGGTCACCGTGCAAATAGAAACAGTGCAGCAATTAAAGAAGAGACTGAACACGGGTAATTTGTCTCTCAGAGTTGTGACACTTCTCTGGGTAAACTTTGGGGCGTCTTTTAAAAGCTTCGTCTGAAAACTCGCTCGCCTCCCAGCATACACGTGTAGCTCAGCGTCAGTCGCGGCAACAGAATTAATTAGATCACTTCTGTTGAGGAAGCATAGTCAAATATTAATCATAATCACACTCAAGTCAAAGTGCAAAGAGGTCTTTCTGCCTCATTGTCTCCATGAGTCTTAAAGCGCGGTGATATGAATATACATAACAATGGCCCTGCTTTGAATCATAACAAGTCTGTTAGCGGCATGCCCTAGGAAGTCTTCCTAAGAGCTCAGAGAGGGGCTTATTTGCATATATTCATATTTAATTTTTCATAGAGGAGACAGGAGCTTGATGTGGCCTAATGCAGCTTCTGACACTTTCGCAGCCCTGTAATTACGCCCCTGCCCCCCTTCTACCCCAACCTCCTCCTCATCCAGATTCTCCCCAATTAATTGCTTACGCAAATATATCCTCCAGTGGGCAGAGGGTCACCCGGAACGCCGTGCATACACAACAACCGTCTCATTTCAAACTTTCATATTAGACATAAGAACTTTCAAAAAGAGAGACTTCCACTTTATGGCATTAAATATGAACTAATGTTTGACTAAGAGAATGGCTGACTGGTCTTTGCTAAGGTGTTCTGAGCATTCCAGCTTGTGGTTGCTAGTGCGTTGAGAGTGTTTGCTAAAGCATTGAAGATGGTTGCACTAAGAGTTATGCTACAGGTCTGTGGACTACATGTCAACATCTTGCATATTCTGCAAGGGTTATGTAAACGTATAAGCAGAACTGTGGCTGCTAGGCGGTTGCTCATTCTACACAGTTGGTTGTAAAACGTACAGTACTTTTCGGGACCAAAAGCAAATGCAATCACTGAGGGAAAACATGTAGCCATATTTTCTAAATTAAAATATATTTGTAATTGAAATCTAAGGTATGGTGTTATATTCTGCCAGGTAAAAGTGTGCAAATTAAAGTATCATACATGTCTGTAGTACATACAGTGCAACACGAGTTACAGTATAAAACAAAGTTGAATTTAAGGATTTGTTCAAATTGCGTAGTAATATTGATGTTGGTATTAGCAAAGATAAACACAGTGGATCAGTGCTTAATCGCAGGCTAACAAAACCTCCCTATCAAAAGGAATGCTGGGTGTTTGTGTTTAGTCTCTCGAAGGAGAATGTTGTAGGCAGAGATTTTAAATATGATATGAGAGAGAGAGAGAGAGAGAGAGAGAGAGAGAGAGAGAGAGAGAGAGAGAGAGAGAGAGAGAGAGAGAGAGAGAGAGAGAGAGAGAGAGAGAGAGAGAGAGAGAGAGAGAGAGGGAGAGAGAGAGAGAATATAATACCATCTGTTCAAAATCAATACAGGGGGCTTGCATTGAAGCTGAAACTATGGGTCTATGTCTCACACTTGAGGCAGAGAGGTTAAGTGACAGCTGAGAGCAGACGTGTGTATCCAGTGTGTGGCAACATTAATCCTTCAATTCACCCTCTGAGTATGTACACACAAACCCGTGCAGGGCTGTTTCTCACATGACGGGCTCTGAGTCACAGCTAGTGCCATCAGCTCAAACTGCTGTTATTTTCACCTGAGCACCACAACTGTTTCTTGTTAAACAGAGCTGTTGAAGTTGCCTGAAAATAGGGAATTGTTAAAAACAAGATGTACAGAATGTTAAAATACCATACACTATGCTCCAAACCCATTTGACGTGATCATTTTTGCTACAAACAAATATTAAATAATCCTTGACTATTACATTTAAAAGCACCTTCAGTTTCACCCTAGCACCTATACCCTTTGGCCAAAGAATTTCCATGACTTTTGCAGGGGCCATGATTACTGGTTGAGCATTTTTAGCACTCACAAAATGCAATTTCTAGCTGATTAAATCATTTAGTGAATAACTGCAGACAAAGATAGCATTAACCACAAAATTGAATTTACATATGTGCATTTAGCAGACCCTTTTATCCAAGGCAACTGAAAACAGCATATATTTGATTAACTATATTAACCCAAGACCTTGGTGTTGCTAGTGGCATGCTTAACTGTTGGAGTAATAGAAAGGCTTTCTGAAAAAATATTTTAAATTTCCAAGATTTCCATGAATTTTCCAGGTCTGTAAATCCCCCATTAAAATTCCCTGATACTTCCAGGCTATGTCCGAGTCCTGCGCCCATTGCCAACTAAACCAACAAGGCTTTGGAATAACAGTGATTTTCTGCCCCCATTTCCAGGTTTTTCCCTGACCGTGGGAACTCTACAACCCCTTTCTACGTCTCTCTACCTGTTCCGGCTTCCACTCAACCAAAAAGGCTGATGCCCCAAACAGATGCCAGCTAATGTGTTTGAGACAGGGGCCTCGTTCGCCACAGCAGATGGAGAGAGAGCAGCAGAGTTATCTTCTCCAGCCCCTAAAGGCAGCAAACCACTCTAATGGGGAAAATAAGGTTGTTTAATTGAAGTTTATTTTGCAGTGTGACTGCTTTTATAGAGTACCATTTTTCTTCTTAATGAGCCTGTAACGTGAATGCTGATATCGTAAAGAGTGTCCTCACAGAGTTAAAGTTTCTGCTTTTAAAAGCTTCCGGACAGCAAAACACTCCGTACCTTTGTGTATTTCAGGGACGGTAATAGACAATTTTGCAAACATACACATGCGTTCCGTACTGGGATGTGACAATTATGATAACCCGTGCTGCGCACAGACTGATGGGAAACTAATGCCACACATTTCAGAGGCATGCCGTGGGCACGACGCTGCCAAGGCATTACTAGAGACTAATGCGTCCCGCTACCAGTCTGGACATGCAGTAAAGTGAATGTCAAACCCGATTTTAATACACATTCCTCAGCTGATGCACACCACCTATTATAAACTAACAACTGTTCCTTTCCTTTTCCCCGGCACTCAACCATCCATGGTTATAAGCACAGGCAGAGCGTGACGGCTGTGAGCACAACTTTGCTTAAAAACTGTCTGATGGATTCTGCATGCAAAACTGTAAAGAAAAAAAAAAGTCTACAGGCTAAAAAACTCTATATTGTAAAGGTAGCCATATTTAGGCAATTGTTTCTTTCGGTTTTGTTGGCTGAAGCTTACACGTTTTGTGATACGTTACATTACGTGGCATCGCAGGGGTGTGGAATTTCAAGGTGGAACGCAGCTGGTCCCTCATTTCACCTTTTGAAACCTCTTAAAAGACTTTCTCCAGAGAGCCTCAACCTGATAATGATTCCATTATGGGATTACAGTGCTATCAACTCTGAAAATGTGGCCTCCACCACAAAGACACTGTATCTGGTTTCATCTCCGACATCCAATAATCAGACTCTGACACAGGCCTTGAACTGTCAGTATCCATCACATCTAAAGCTGCGGAATTATAGTTATCAAACTGTCTTAATAAAAACTGCTAGACACACACAGAACAATGATAATATTATGCCAAAGTCTCATTACACAGAAAGAGATCATCCAGTCTAGAGTAAAAAACTGCTTATTTCTTTCATTTGAGCGTAAAATGTGTTTTTCCTTGTTTAATACATCAAATACAAAAGTAATGTCAAACATGTATTATAAATATTGACAAATCTCACTTTGACTTCAATGCATGCATTGAGACTTTAGGATTGTTTCAAACTGATTTTCGGCTTCATCCACTGAATCTTAACCACAGTCGGACAAAATAAATTGGCTGTGTTGACAAAATAACTATAATTAGACCTAATAACCCTAATAAATGATGTAGCCATGTCAGTGTTTTGGTGTTGCTAGATACTACATAAAATGAGGCAAATTATCAGAAAGACTTGTCAGATAGATTTGACATTTTGGGGGGGGGGGGGAAGAGAGATACATAAAAGTAATAGACATCTTTACTGTACAATAAAATATTAATTATGATAGAAGAATTAAAGATACATATGAATATAAACTTGCAGCATTTAAGATTTACGTTATTTGTAAATGTCTCAAATCTGTCAAATAACTTATTTGGGATAATTTAGGGAAAGTAGGTTGTTGTTGTGACTACCCAAAATAAATATTTAAATAAAAATAATAAGAAAAAAATATTTGGGAAATGTTTGGGATATTTTTTTCTCAAGTAGGTCATACTACAGTAAGTAGAACCTTTATCAAATATGGATACAATTTTGAGAGAGAGAAACAAATAGAGAAAAAATATATATTTTTGTCCCATGTCTCAAGAATCAGTGACTTATGGATTTAAAAAAATATTAATAATAATTGTATTCATAAATGTATTACAGAAAGTCATGCTGCATATTTAAACTTTGAAAATGAACAAACAAATAGGCCAAGTTTCAAAGCTTTTTATAATGAGGGATTTTTTTTGTCCTGTGATTTTGACCTGAGAAGTGTATAGCTGATATATCATGTGCCTGAGTAGAAAGAGGAACAAGGTCACCCTCATCAAACAACACCAGCAGCTCTCATGACTGAGGCGTGCGCTCTGCACATCTGCTGATTGCGTTTGCATTTTATCAGACACAAAGTAAACAGGCCCTTAATTTTCCCTCTTTCAAAAGCTCTTTGCTACTATTATATGAGATTATTGTTTTTCTATATTTAATCTTTGTGTTGTCTGGTCCTTCTTGATGCTCTAGACACACATCTTTGACCACTGCAATACATCTCACTGACCTTTCAGTATCTTCTATGAGTTCAGCTATGCAAAATGCCTAAGCACATGGATATGGTTTTAAGGGATGTTTAGTCTACTATGGTAATGGGATGGAATTTGAAAAGAATCAATGTACTTTAATGGTATTGAACAGTCATAAAGTCAGCTCTTAGATCCAGCGCAGTACACAATGGGATAATTGGATTGATTCATGGTATAATTCTTGTCAATAATTCTTAGTAGTATAAGCTGAGATAGTGGGATGTTGCTTGTAATTAGTATAAAAAAGCCTCCGGAGATTAAAATCAGACAAAAAAAATAAGAAAAAAAATTGGTGGAGGTGCTCTCCTCTGCAGAAATCTTTCTACAGCCCAGGAATAGCAGCAGCACTTACAGATGTGAGAAATAGTTTCTATCTCTCATTAATCTCTAACCTTGCTATTCATTTCCACACAATTCACAAAATATATGAAGCAAGCGGAAAAAAGAAAGAAAAAAACTTATTAAGAGATATAACAATAGGCCAAAGAAAAGCCCCCTGAGCCCTGCAAGTCTTGGAGCATGGAGCACGACGGAACATGTATAACAATTATCGGAGTAGACCACAGATTATACTTTCCAATTGAAGCACAAAATAGGCTAAAACTAAATTTATCACAATGGTTATACCATGAAATGTGAACTGAATTCTTTGTGCAGAGATATAATGAAAATGATGAAGGTGAGGGGCTAGTATTTAGAGCATGAAATAACATTGAAAAATGATGTCTGGCTGATTAGTTTCCCCTCTTAAATCGACTTCCCTCCAAAATGTATCCCCAAAATTTGGACTGATGATTCTGGACAAAGATGATTGGGAACATGGGAGGGGAAACAGCTGGATTTTTCCATGGATATTTCTGGATGTAGTCCACAGGACCGAAATGTTTGTTAAGTCACCCAAAATCTGAAAAGTCATAATTGAATGTGCAATTCTAACAAAGAATGACTTTTTTTCCTCCTTGTAGGGCTGGACGATATGGCCTAAAAAAAAAAACCCAGATTTTTTCACAAAAAATCAGATTTAGGATTTGAATCGAAAATGTAATATAACATAACATAACAACATAACATGGGTGGATTGGGATTGGTGGGGATGTAAAAAAAAAAAAAAAAAACTTGCATCACAATTATAAGTGTATTGTGATTGTCAAAACAGTTGGTGACTAACAGAATTTTATTAAGTTTAGCGACAACACAATGTTTACATGGTACACTGACTGTATGCTACTGTTTTTATTATTGCTTGACACAAGTTTCACAATTTAAATTCTTGTGATTTGATTCTGATCTTGATTCAATATCGATTCCTTTGGATACATAGTAGATACGTAAATGTGTTATGTAAATTTTTCAGATGCTCTCTTTTCCACAAGTGACCAATGGCTTCAAAGGCCTAAACAAATAGCATAACACAACTATATAATATAACATAATATAATATGGCAAAGATGAATATTCTGCTATTTTATTTTCTGTTCCATGGGAGAAAGAAACCCATTTAGGTTTACCAAAACATAAGCGACCATTTTTCTTTGTAGGGTGAACTAACCCTAACCCTATCTAAATAGCCCTACTAAAAGTGTTAACATGTGGAGCAGCATTTTCAAAGATCCAGTGTTGTAGAACTGGGCATATTCCTGAAGGTCTCTCTCTCCAATTACACATGGTATACATCCAGAAGACTGCATGAGTCCTTTACAAACAGCACGTTCGGAGGCTGCTTTGTCAACCAACCTTGCCGACCTCAGAGCCCCTAATGGCTACTGTTCTTCAGGGGCTGTGGGACACAGCAATGGGCCTTTATCATCCTTCAAGTCTTGCCCACACCTGTTTAATCCAGCTCATTTCTCCCAGGAGCATCATAACAACCCTGTCTACCTCCTCCAACGGATGCAGCTGACCAGCTAAGCTCTGTGTTTTTCCAATGTTTACCCTTCTCTGGACTTGAACCGCATCAGCGAGTCGGGAACGGTGGAAAGAGTGGCGAGAGTAAGCATCTTTGGGGAGATGGAGAGAGCAAGAGAGATGATTTATCTCTTCGGCTGTAGATGTGAACAGAGGAAGGAGCCAAGAAGGTTTCACCAGGGCCCATAAAACGCCTAGAGGGGTAATTTATGGGTCCGGTTGTGGCCGTGTTAACGCAGCGGGTCTGGTGGAGAGGATTCATCTCTATATATGGGACAGTCCTCTCCATGGAAACTCACCCCTTTCCCCATTCTCCTTCTTCCCTCCAATCTGTCATAAGCATAGGAGCACTCGACTCCATCGCCTGCCAGACAGCTAAACAAAATCAACAGAAAAGATGAAAGGGGCTAAACACTCATGAAAGTCCATAAATTAAACCCGAACAAATACTGTAAAAAAAAAAAAAAGAGAAAAAAAAAAGAAAAGAAAGAGATGAATTAAAGGTACAATTTGAACCTGCCACTGTTGCTAGGACTGTGCAGATCCATCTAGAACTATTGCTACATTTTATATTGAAGTTGAATTGATGTTCTTTATAGGAAAATAAGGGATAGAATAAGGGACACTCAAAATATTTGTACTGTACCAAACAGTGCATGTCATTTCAGTATCTGCAGTTAAGTATAAAAGGTATATAAAAGGTTTTCAGACATACAGTAAACACATTGGGTCATTCCGTGTGAAATGAAAAAAAAAATTAATATTTTTTGAAGAAAGACAAACATAAATGAGGAAGAAAGCCTAATATTTTAAATATATATTTTTTTTCATTTCACACGGAATGACCCAAATGTGTTTATAATGTGATGGATGTACTGTGTATTTACTGAGTAATCATTTGTTAACAAACAAGTATTCATTACTTCAATGAGCTCATTGTTTTTGCCTTAAATTATTACATTGTTTAAATTAATACATTTTGAGCTAACTGTGATTTTGTATTTGTACATTTCTGAAACACCGGTAGATAACTTAGACAGTCACCTCTGATAACATATCACTCTAAATTGTAATGTGGACATGCATTTTCTATAAAGCTGCTTTGAAACTATGTATATTTTGAAAAGCACTATACAAATAAATGTGAATTGAATTAATTCCATATTTTGTAGAGGTGGGTTAGAATGACAGTTTTCACCTATTTTTACACAGAGATTGTCAGGTCTATTAGTTAAATCTGTTGACTTTAGCAATCTTTTTTGCATTATATGCCAATGGTGACAATTCAAAAATGGGGAAAAGCCTTTGGGCCCTATCTTGCACCCAGCGCAATTGACTTTGAACACTGACGCATGTATCATTCCTATTTTGCACCCGCGCACAGCGGACTTTTCCCTCCACAGACGCACGTCGGTAAATTAGGAAATTAACTTGCGCTCGCGGGGGTGGTTCAGCGCAAAGGGGAGGCGTGTTCCGGCGCAAAACTTCCATGGTGCTATTTTCCAGTTTTAGAAAGCAATTGCGCCATTGACCAGGAAAAAAACAGTCTAAAGACAGTGGCGCGTTGCGCGTTAGTGATATGGTATTTTAAGGGCGCGTGCTTGCACTGTAAAAAATAATCCAGTGGCTTAGTAAATTTCACAAAAATAAAGAGCTAAATTAACTTAATAAAATCTTTTGAAATCATTTAAGTGATTTTTTGAGTGGATCAGGTTAAAAAAAATAATTAAAAATCCAACAGGTAATTTCTCTAAAATGTACATATATTATTTAAGTTTATTTAATGAAAATAAATAAGTATTTAACAAACTAATTATATTTGTAATATACTCTTAATATTTCTGGTGAATTCTAATAGAAATATTTGATAATTATTTACTTGTACTGATCTGTTTTAGAAACTAAAATGATTAAGTATTTCCTACCAATTTTCCTAAATAAAGTTCCATCTTAATAAACGACAGTTTAAATAAATTGAGTAAATTTCGCGCCTTAAGTGATCACATGTGCAACTCAGCAGAAAACAAAGGCAATCTGCTTTCCTCAGCAACGACTAGCCACACTCCTCGCAACTCTGCTCTGGTAGCGAACGTAAGTCGGTTAACTTTATTAAAAAGTTAATAGTTATTAAGCATTTCCTAACAATTGTCTTTTACGTCATCTTGAAAAGTTTAATAAGTTTCGCGGCTTAATCGAAGCCACCTGAAGGACGGCTTTCCTCAGCAACGACAAGGCCCGCACTCCTCGCATATCCAGGTATGTAATTTAACCAGCTATGTTTGTAATACTTAATTCAGAAGTTAGTTATTTAGGATTTCCTAACAATTGTTTTTGTATTTGCATCATCTTAAAAAGTTGAACAAGTTTCGCCGCTTATTAAGCAAGAGGCACCTTTCACTGAAGGACTGCTTTCCTCAGCAACGACGTGGGCAGCATTCCTCGAATATCCTGTAAGTAGTCAGCTTATAACTATGTATATTTGCAATACTTTATTCAAAAGTTGATTAAACGTTGACCGTGTGTACGTGTACACAACAGTGTAGTTTTCTAAGTGTGTGTGTGCTCGCATCGAGAGTTTGTGTGCGCGCGCGCGTCTCGTATGAATGTGTGCGCCGCACGTCTCGTGTGTAGAGTTTGCGTGTATGTGCGTGAGCGACTTTAGGTGTGTCGTTGTGTATTTCATATTTATTTGTTTTAGCATTCAGCAGTATACATACAAGTGTTTCATATATGTGTGCGTGAATGAAGTTTGATTTAAGCCTAAGACGGCACCTCATATTTTAATACAATTTTCATTCAGATTCATTGTTAAACTGTGTCTGCTGGCGCACCCCTATCCAAAAAGCACAACCAGTTTGATGAATAATGTTACCCTGAGTGAGAAGTGTTACCAGAATTTGTTTTAATTAAGTTTTGTGTTTAATGTATTTTTGTTGATGTTGAAATGGATTTTAAAACATATGGTATCAAAAAAAGTATCGTTAGGAACCGGTCTCGAAACTGAGGTATCGAAATTGGCACCGGATCGAAAGATTTTGTACAATACCCAGCCCTAGATATGGACAACATAAGGTAGTCTTACAACTTGCATCTGCACAAAAAACCTTAACGTTCGTTAACTTGACCGTGCTTGTCGGATGTGGAACTCTTGTTGTGGATGCGCTCCTCCCTTAACAGCACTCTGAAAAACTAAAGAGAATTTACAATGTTCTATTACAATCATGTTCTCCTCATAATGCTATGCATATGACAGAATGGCGCTGCACTTTACTTTATTTCGCTTTTCTGAAAGGCATGCAGTCTAACCCCTAACTGCGGAACAATTGTCAATAGGTTTCCATTAAAGTCAATGTGTGTATTTTCACTGACTGCAGAATTTTGAGATTTTACCTGTCATATGGTTCGACAGGATGTTTGCTTCTTCAGGTGCTATTTGTTTTATTTGTCACTTTCTTGTAACATTCAGGTTTGAATGTTAGCTCTAACCAGTTATCTTTACAATTTGCCTGTAGGATTCAGATGATCTACCCGTCTTTGTACAAGCAGAGTTGGCAGAGGAGGTCATAAAAATCGACATCCTTCGGGACAATGGGGCAGTCAGCGATGTAGGAGTTGTGATTGAGGGCATCACTGTTGCAGAATTTTGCAATCTATTGAATATTAAGTTGGATGAAAATGTTTCATAAGGTTTAGTCATTTCTCTTATACTTTACATTTTTGAATTTTACATGCAATCTAATTGAATATTAAATTGGATGAAATTTTTCATAAGGTTTAGTCATTTCTCTTATGGCTACTTTACATTTTTGAATTTTGCAATCTATTGAATATTAAGATGGATGAAATGTTTCATAGGTTGATTTTTAGACTGTCTAATGTTTAATTGACAAATAAATGTTCAATTAAAAATGTGTTGCTTGCTTTATTTGGTTTTATTATATTCATTGTAAAGAACTAAGTAAAGGGTTTGATATTTTGATAATTTATAGTCCAATATTAAGTTAGACTCACTTTTACATTTAGTAAATATAGCACATTTGTTTGGTTAAATTTCATCTAATATTTCAATTATATCTACTCAATTTTTTTAGTTTATTTGACATAGAAATACAGTTGTGGTGTTTTATAATTTTGATTATATCTAATTAATTTTATTTCTCATATAAAGTAATTCAGTTATTCAGATTTACTAAATTTTTTAACTGACATTTACTCAATTTATACAGTATATTTCAAAGATTTCACAGCTTTAAAATTTACTCAATTTTTTTGAGTGTAAAAATGTTTCACCAATAAAATTAAGTAAATAATAGTTAAACTTTTTACAGTGTGGCCATAATGTTAACGCGCATCCACTTTGATTCTCTAATATAAACAGATGCAGCAGTTTTCATTTTTGCAAATCATACATTATTACAAGGAAAAATATTAACACACGAGGGAAATCATTGTTGTGTCCGTGAAGATGTGAAAAAGATCTATCTAGATAAAAAAAATAAAAAAATCTAGATTAGGCTACACATTTACTACCCAAATTATACGCCTGTTTAACCGAAGCTAATTTGGGTGGGTTTCTCCCATCATTCTCCCAATGTCACTTCTCTGTGTTTTACAGCCCTGACGAGAACGTCTGTTTCCTCGGCTGTGAACCGCTCCTGGCGTGCGCCGGCAAATCCGCCGTTATAATAGCAATCCGCCATGGAACAAGCGCGCCAGCTCTTAAAGGGAATGTGAGAGGACGCTCTGATTGGTTTATTTCACGTTACGCCCAAACCACACCTATGAATAATGAAGCTTCTTCAGACCAACCCCTTTTAGATTTGCGTCGGGCGCAAGAGTCGTTTATCCCGCTGGGAAAATAGCAACAGCGCCGGGATCCGCCCACAAAGTTACTTGCGCTTTGCACTTTGACACTTGCGTTTCAGATCGTTAAAATAGGGCCCTTTGTGTTTTTTGCCCAAAGTTCATATTCCTATAACTCATTTAATCACTTTAAAAGATATCGTAATATCATTTAATTCTTAACAAACATTTATTTTGGTGTCTTAAAGCTGCCGTCGGCAACATTTTTTTGATCAAATTCAGTGAAATTGACACTATAATCCGACAGAACAACATAAATAAGGTGGTTTTAGAAAAAAACCCGAGCTTCTAACTCCACCTGGAGCGTGTTATTTTGTTTTGCAAAAATCCACCGCTCCCGGATCATCAGGTCTAAACAGTGAGATCTGACTGTCAATCACAGGTCGTGCACAAATCACAGATCCCCCTCCCTCGCGCAGACGCGGACGTTACAATATCACATGCACACAACACGCCTGAAGTTCGCCTGAAGATTGTACGAAGCGTGATGGCAGAGAGAAAATCTAATAACAAGCTTCCAGTTACTCGGTTATTGCTGTCTATGGATAGATTAGCCAGGGCAGCCTACCTCCGAGTCTATGGTGTTGATCGATGCTGAAGACGGACGCGTTCACAGAAAATCAGGTACACACGCACTGACGATGGGCGGGTGCTCGTTGGTAGTGGGGGAGGGGCATGAGAGTTGTAAACATTCAAAATTTTGTCTAAGTCCACTTAATCTGCCAGACTTGCCGACGGCAGCTTTAATGTTTAAGGCCCAATATGGTTAATTTACAGAGATAGAGGGATCTCAATGTGGCTCCATGAGTAAATTGGTATTTTTTTTTATTTTAACATTTAACCCTTTATATTCGCACCGGCCCGCCGGCGGGCCCGCGGCCATTATATATTTTAAACAGTAATATCCTATACTAAACCTAAACCAATCTTGACAAACTATATGTCATTTGAAAGCTTAAAATCTCTAGTTTTCATTTGTGGTGACTGATTTTTAAAATACATTACAGAGGAGCCATAATTTATCAATTTGCAACAAGAATATTTTCATACTCCTAAGGCGTGTTAAGACCTTTATTTTGAAATAGTGATGAACATGAAAAATCATGAAAGAATGGTAGAAACCTCAGTTTGTTTTCATGCCAAGACTTCAAAAGATAGCATCCATTCAATTGTTTTAGAAAAAAAGGTCTGAAAATGTTTTAAATATAAATAAAATTTTTTATAGATTTACCATTTGTGATTCACCATTCGTGGCAGCGAGCTATAATGCACATACGTGTTCTTTTTGTGTTTCTTAGAGGTTGAATTCATTAAAAAATCTGCCAAACTTCCAACACTACTTCTGAATAGGATTTCTACTTTATAAATTGTATGAAAATTGTAAAAATAATGGTTCAGACTCAAACCACATATGGAAATGGAGGCGCCCTTATATGGGCAGTAATGTCCACTAGTGAAAAAGTTTGGTACTGCGCCCAAACAAAATCTCACTGAAAGCTTATTTTTTTAGATATCAACCTAAAATTTTAAACACAACTTGTTCAGATTTTTGCCTTTGATTTTTTTGCATTTTTAGAGTCCTCCAGGTTTTGAAAATATATATTTTATATAAAATATGAATAATTAAATTTTTAACGTTGTACATTTTCATAAACTCAAACTTCTATAACTTTTTTTCTGTTTAACTTTCTTAATTTATTTCTATTCTACAAAAATCTGCCAAATGTCTTCTTAAAAACAAGACCAATCTTACATCTATACTCCAAAGCATTCTTGAATTACAACCATTTAAGTTCGGAATGTGCATTTTCATGTATATTCAAAAAAAGGGGGGCGCTTGACTAAATGTTGTTGCAACCATGTATGAATAAATGAATATGCATTGTTTTCAATTAAAGAGAGCTTAAAGGATTAGTATGGGCTAATTTTGGAGCATGATACGTTGTTGGTTATTTTGTGTTCCAAAAATGAGGTCCAAGAAAACTCTAAGTTTTTCTCTGTTTAACAATATAGAGAAAGATGACTTTAACCCCAGATTCTTGTCAAATCTATTTGTACCCGTTTTAGATGTGTTTTGTGTCTTTCGCGGGATTCACGCTGAAAACCAATGCTGTCTTTTATACCTCTATTATTTTGATCTTTATTCTGGCTGTCTTTTGTCTATTTGGTTATATATATATATATATATATATATATATATATATATATATATTGAGAAAGCTGTTCTACTATGATAATTGGTGATGAAAACGGTCACACACCAGACGAGAAGCACCGCGTCACACAGCGCCACGTTTTTAAAATTTAAACACATTCTCTATGAGTGTACAGTAGGCTACACACACCGGTAGCGCCATTCGGCGTCTGTCCACGGCGCCCAGCAACGGCTCAGGACCGTGTTTAAAATCCTGCCGCGCCACAGAGCGCCATTTACATAGTTTTATATTAAATTTACATTTATTTGTCTCAAATCGTTGTTAATGTATATACTGATTTAAGTCTGTGCTGCAATATACATTTAGTTTTAGACTTAGCAACGATTGTATTTAATTGTACAGTACAATCATAACATATTACAGACATTATCTTAATTCCATAATGTCCTTAAACATAACAATTTTGCTGGCCATAAACTGAGAAAGTGCCCGTCCGGTGTGCGACATCTCGAGTTGTCCTAGACGCGATGTGGCGCTGCGCATCTCGTCCGGTGTGCGACCCCCTAATCTTGTCGAGGTTTCCATTGGGAAACGTCACGTTTGATGTGGTACTTTCACAGTTCTGATTCCATACACAGCAATTGAAACGCTTTACTTTTAGAGGTATCCAAAACACATTAAGGGTTAATGTTTTCTGTATTATTTTATTGCAAGTTACAAAATGTTTTGACAGTAGTTCCATATACTTTTATTATGACTCTGAATTCTACAAGGACACTATATTTTTAGTCCTTGAAGTAGGTCCCAGGTAGTGCTCTCGTGAATTACTGATTATATGTTGAATTAAAGTAGAGAGTTTGCTATAGAAACCACCCTGCTACTGTAATTCTTCCCTCAGACATCTCTGTAGCCATACACATTATTGCCTGGCGCTATGGTTGCATAACAAAATTAATTTAGATACACCCATTTTCTTTATGGCACACTCATTAGCGAGGGTATAATTAATATTAGGTTGAACAGATTAACGTTTCCATACTCCACCTACACTCCTGAAAATTTCATTAAACCTTAAAATGTCTCAGAGATTATGAACAGCCCTAGTTTTTTACCCTTTACACAGTATTTAACACACCATGAGTTTAACAAGGAAATAAGGTACCTAAATTAAGCACTAACAATAGGCCATAAAAAGTAACTTTGATTATGTAGCCAGTAACTAATAGCCCTGCTCACTTTCAAGCTAACCAAAAATAACCGATAAAAATCCAAGACAACACAACATATTAGCATAAACAATCCATCCTATTTGGCGAAAGCAATATTAAGTGCAGTATAATGGCAATAATTAATCAAAGACATTTAATTCTGGTTTGGGAAGGATGAGACACAGTTCTCATTAACATTACAAAACTATGACATTGGAGGTTTCCTTTTCACAAAAATGGTAAACATAATTTTACTGCCAGTAAAACACATACAAACTAAGCTGCCAATTTTATAGGCGTCATCAAGGCTACAACCACAACTTTAGTACCATTAATACAAGGAAACTAGAGAGAGAGAGAGAGAGAGAGAGAGAGAGAGAGAGAGAGAGAGAGAGAGAGAGAGAGAGTCATGTGAGACAGCAACACTGTCATGTGTCGATGTTTAAGAGGAAGATGGCTATGGCTGGTGTGAGTGTTTGGAGATTTTACTAGTTGTGGCTGACATCCAGCTGATTCTTGGCTATGTCTGAGAGAAGTGTCTATTTAGCAGTAAAAGACAGTGTTGCGTTCCCTGTGAGGTTACCACCCTGTTATGGTGCTTGTATTTCCAGTGAAACAACACAAGAGGCCAGCCAGAAAGATGGGACAAGTGTTTTGTAGACCCTGGAGATAGAACAACACGGGAACACAGCAAATGTGATGACTTTGGTAGAATGATATATGGATTTATATAGTGATGGATTAACGATAGAGATACAGGGATAGATGGATAGATATATTCAGCAAAAAGCACAACTGAACAATGCATGCCTGATTCATAAAATGAATGAAGAGAGACAGGTGGACAAACAAGGAACTAAACAAACAATATGTAAATGAGTGAACAACACAAAAATCAGTTATATTTAGGTGCAGACATTCATCATTGTCACCCGACACCGAACTACCCAGCATGCCCCAACATGTCCCATTTCTCTCCCATCATCTTTGTCCTGTTGGTTGATAGGCCACGCTTCCTCGAGTTCATTTATAGCACATTCTGTCACTTTTGAGCTATTTACTTATGGAAATGTCCCCTGGATTAAGCCGCTCTCTGACTCGTTCCTTAGCTGACAAGTACCCTTCGAAAATAGGCCCAGGCCTGCCTCACCTGCTTCGAATGGGATGCTATCGCGACTTGCGTGGATGGCGATTTGAATAGCAGGATAGGACTGTTGAACTTGTTTGAAGGTGACCTTCTTTCATACATGACACTTAACTTATTCTGTTAAAAGAATTGCTCTGCTCCATTATCAAGCAAGCTGCCTATGGAGGCATCACAGATGTGCTCTCAATGTGAAGAAGACTGTTCTAAAAGGTTCTTTAGGTTTCTCCCTTCTTTAAGCAAATTCTAGGGCAGAGTCATTTGCTTCACAAAGTGATGAGCTCAGTGAGATATATATATATAAAAAGATTCCAAAATGAAAGACTAGGTGAAATAAATGATGATAAATTAGTTTCATGATTTGCAGAACTGTTTCTAACATTGATAATAATAATACATGTTTATTGAGCACCAAATCAGTGTATCAGAATGATTTCTGAAGGCTCATGTGACACTGAAGACTGGAGTAATGATGCTGCAAATTCAGCTTTACCAACGCAGGAATAAAATACATTTTAAAATAGAAAACCGTTATTTTAAATCATAATATTATTGCACAAATTTACCGTATTTTTAATCAATGCAGTCTTGGTGAGCTTGGCGACCCCAAACTTTTGAATGGTAGTAATACACAGTGCTTTTGAAAACTAGTAAGTGTACGCTCCGTTTTCCTTTGGAGTTTACTTAAACATATTTGTTTGAATTGAAATTTTCCCAGAATAGTTTAAATGGCTACACATAAGGTCAGACTCCTGTTTGGAAGCAGCGTTGTGTACAGAAGCAGAAACCTAATTTGGACTCCCTCCCCTAATGTAATCTATAAGAAACATAGGGAAGCACTTATTTTAACGTTGTGTGTTTAGGATGGGAACGGGTATAATGCCTTCTCCAAACACAGAAAAAGAGGAAATGGAATAGCGCTTTAGAAAGCAGGTTTTACCCGAGCCAGGCTGAGACCAGCAGTCGCCCGTGTGTTTATAGAGAAGGTTCTCTAAAAGCTATCCGCCCCGTGTCTCATATAATTCTCTTCATGCATTCCTGTACAAGCACAGAATGCCAAACAGAGTATGTAAAGGTAAACCTAGACCTGGGAGAATGGGGAGACATTGACATCAGACTTCACATGAGGTAAAAATAACATTTTGAAGGATAACTGTTTACAAATCTAAGGCCTTTTATTTTACATACTAAGTAACCAAGCAAGTGAGAAACCATTACTGAAAGGACAAGACAAGACGAGATCTTTTTAGACGAGTTCTCTGCCAATTCATTCTATAAATAAACAAATAAAAATCTGACTGGTGGAATTGCGCACAATATTAAAGCTATAAGCCATAAATGCAGTTATTTTGTGTGGGAGGTTTTCATACTTGCACCTGCTTTTGTGCTGCATTACTCAAATGAAGATAAATAAAAACTGAAAATTATTTTGATAATTTGTAAATGGAGGCAAGCATCTGGTAATTTTATCTTCTCTCTCTCTCACTCACTTACTGACATGATTAGCTAAACACGCTCTCGTCCTTTCCAAAAGTAATAAACTGGAGAAAGACCGAGCTGAGATGAGAAAATGTGTGTGTGTGATGGGGGGGAGAGAAGAAGAGTGAAATAGTGAAAAACAGAGCAACGGGCCCACAGGGTTTTCGGATTGGCACCGAAATGTCTTTAGTAGTATGATTGACAAAGCAGGCAGCTGTTTCCTCAGGGGCCGGGAGGCCCTCCTCTGTTTGTAATGAAATGTTGAAATGTTTAGCAGCAGTCTCTGTTTATATGGGCAATGCAACTGGATCAGCAAATCCTCTTGTCAATCAAAGCCCAAAGGCTAGTAGTGAGACACATATGGTATAGAGTGCAAAAGTCTGAGACCTAGTTAAATGGATTTATTTACTTATTTATCTTTTAATTTAATTATTTTATCCCAACGGAGTAAAAAGTTAAACATTTCATGTATTTATTTTTACATGTAATTATTTTATTGTTTATTGACTATGATCTTATGACCATAACACATTAAATGAATAGTTGAATGAAAACTAATTAATTAATTACAAAAATATTGAATTGCGGACTTCAGCTCTGTATTTCTCTATGGTCTTAGCAGTCATTAAACTTGCTACTGCTAATAAAATAAACATTCTATCATTGTGTGTGAATGAACTGTTGTGGCCCAGAGCAGACAGCCTAATGGAGTGTTTACTCTGTCAATACATGCAGTTCGGAGTGTCATATCGCAGTTTATGCCATTTGTTTGCCTTTGTGCATTGCGTCAGATCATCTCCCTGACGTGAGGCACTTAGGAGAGCCATCATCAATATTCCCTGAGTATCATAAGCATGACTATAATTACAGAACAAGAGTTAGTGAGGAGAGACAAAGAGAGAGAGAGAGAGAGAGAGAGAGAGGGGGGGGGGGGTGTTATGAAATGGCGCACCATGCTTCTGACACAACAGAGACGAAGAATGAGCAGGACTGCTGAGCAGAGTTCACCGAGCTCCGTGCTGGATTTACCAACAGCAGAAGGAGGCTGTCACATCAGGTTAGCGCTGAATGTCTCTCCTCCACACAGGCCCCAGAGAGGCTGCGGAGCAGACCGGCCGAGCCCACGCACACAACATTACCCATGGAGAAGCGAAGAGGCCCGAGCCCTGGGGCCAACTACCCACCACCCTGCCATCAAAGACGAGCTGTCAGCTTCAAAAACCATCAGCGCAGGAGATGTAGGCTAAACAGATCAGGGGTAGGAATAGTAGGAAGACTGCTGCTGTCTGCTGAGGATACAAATAGACTGAGATGGTATAATGAGCTACTAACATTAAATGGTAAAGAAAACTATAGAAAAGTCAAAAAGTTATGTTGAATTTAAAGCAGATTCCTGATGGCCTCTATCAAACTGTCTCTACTTATACTAAGCTTTATTGACCCTAATTAAGAAAGTAACATAACATCCACATGATTTGCACAACCACGTCAGTGTGGGTTTTACACCAAAGCAAGCCATACTCAATGGGGTTCTATACAGAACCTTAGGGTTTTTGACTCAACTTTTAAGAACGCTTTATGCAAGACAGGTTCTATATAAGGAGAAATGTCTTAAATCAGAGGTGTTCAACCCTGCTCCTATAGTCCCATTGCCCTGCAAAATTTATTTTCCAACCTGCTTCAGTGTATTTTCAAGCTATCCTGAAGAGCTTGATGGACCCTTCTCACAGACTGTGATGATGCATTTCTAGCATTTTAACATATAAAATCTAGTAAAGTTTTTAATAAAGTTTAATTTAATTTAACCTGTGCAGTAAATGACCAAAAAAAAAAAAAAAATGCTGACATCTTTCTCTCTCATCTGAATCTCTGTAATGTTTCCCTCTTTTTGGAAAGTTGTGGAAACGCTATTGCAGATTTTTTATTTTGCTTTTAGAGCAAATGCAAATACAAAAATTATATTTGCTGCTGTTTCCCATTCACCGTAGAAGTTTACCAAACTATGACGACTTCCGCTTCTGCAATGTGAAATGGGTCCATTAGCTGGTTCTTGTGGGTTACCTATAGATTTGGGTTGGATCTAAACTCTAAAATACAGTGGGTCCCCATGAGCGATTGCACAATACTTTCATGTTTAACTATTATTTAAAGTTTAATGATAAATTATGTTTACGAGCCGTTTAATTCATAAAATGTAGTAACAAAAAACCTAAATTAAATAATTAAAAATAAGTCCATAAAATGATCCCATGCTGTGAACCCCTAAAATGTTCTATATATGAATTACCTTGACAGAGCTTTTCAGGTTCTATATAGAAGAGTGAATGATGGAAGGGAAATTCTGAAACAGAATTTCTACTGAGCAGGCCTTCTTCTGTAGAACACAAAAGAAGATATCCTTTATTTTGTGGAACATATTTTCACTTTCATTGTATTTGAAACATTCTTCAAAATACCTTATTTTATGTTCCAAAGAAGAAAGTAAAACCAGGTTTGGAACAACATGAGGGTGAGTAAATGCTGACAGAATTTTCTTTTTTCTTTTTTCTTTTATTTGGGGTAAACTGCTCCTAAGGTAACTGAACTGAATTAAATCTATACAGTACACATCGTCCTGGATTTTAACACTTAAAATTGTAACACCTTTGCAACTGTTTTTTAACACCTTGTACTAAAAAAACTGAAAAAGCTTACACTAAACATTAGGGGTGTGACGAGATCTCATGCCACGAGATCTCACTATATTAAAACGTGTTGAGTTTGTGGCAAAACCTTTTACAGTGCTTATACATTATATTGTTCTATATTTTACTGCATATTCATACTCAAAGTAGAACTGGAGTGACAATCATTACAAGATGATTAGTGAAGAAGAAAATTATCAGTAGTCCATGAGAATAAATATTAAGTATAATAATAGATTCACAACTTACATTTAAAAAACAAGTTTAAAATGTACCACATCAGAAAAAAAAAAATTACACATTAGAAATTATTTAACCGCTGAGGCCTAAAAATTATACATTAATGCCATGATATTCTCACATATGAATCACTGCCTTACTAGCTGGACACAGACAGGTGGAACTACATTACAATCAATAGAAAGACTCTATACTCAGGCTTTGGAAATATTGGATAAAATGTCTATTTTATATCATCATTGTACAAATTAAGTAAAAACTTCTGCTTTTTTAAGCGGGGGGAAATATGATTAAATTAGTTATTTTACTTTTTAAATTGTTGCATGGTATGACCCCACCTCCACTTAATGAGTTTATTAGACAAAATTATAACTCATCTAGAGCCACTATAGGGGATTGTACAATAACACTTAGAAGAAGTGCTTTGTCAGAGTTTTCTTATAGAGCTGCACATACCTGGAATTATTGTTGTCACAATTGTGGAATTTCTGACTTTGATAAGACGCCTTGAAAAATATTGATATTCAAAGCCATTTTTGATACCACGGAGAAAATTGCCATATATACTACCATACAGATATTTTTATTATTATCACATAATTATTTTGATAATTTGGGTAATTTTGCTGCAATAGATTTCACACAGCACAGGGAGGCTTTATTCAAAACTAAACTAAATTTACAACAAAAAAAGGACAAGCAAGCAGTCAGTAATGAAATAAGATTTGTAAGAACAAATTGCAAACAATAGCACAAATCTATATCAGAAAAAATAAATTCAGGTGAGTCTAACAGTAGGCTAGTATTTAGATAAGAAACTACAGAAATTACATACAGTTATTAAATGCAAAAAAAATAACACTGGACAGTCATTGTAAAAATTAAATACAGATTAATGCTTACAATTAACCCTCTGGGGTCTAAGGTGTTTTTGGGGTCCTTGAGATGTTTTGACATGCCCTGATATTTGTATTTTTTTCAGTTGCTTATAAACATATTAATTACAAAGGTGTAATTACACTCTATTTAGCACGAACATGGCTATCATAATATGTGAGCAACATGTATGTACATGTTTGCATTTTTGAGAGAATATTATTTATGCGTGGTTATTCAAAAAACACAAACTTAAATTGTCTGATATAAGACCACAAACGGCCAACTTCACATATTCCCACAATACTTTTGACTAATGGATGTTGTCGGCTAAAGTGTTTACTTCAAAATGATCTGAAAATCATCCGGGCTAATCGTTCACATTAAACAATAGATTGATTTAAATTTTGTAAGACACTTTTTGTTTGGAAAGGCAATATGCAGGTGGGCGTGAATGATCCAACAAGGTCATGAATAATGTCCTCATTCACACCTGAAGACAAAGACCTGCTAATGCTGCATACTAATGCAGCATTAGCACACACACACACACACACACACATATACACATATATACACACACACACACACACACACATATATATATATATATATATATATATATATATATATATATATATATATATATATATATATATATATATATATTACTACAGAATTGGTTCAGAGTTGGAAACTGCTTGAAAAAAAGTGTATTTTTCCACAAACTGTATGCTTGCAAATTGTATAATATCCAAGGTAAACATTTCTAGTAATTGTGCAGTTAATTCTCATTCGTATTTTCAGAAAGTTTTGGATGTAGGCTATCCTCTCCCCAAATTTGTCACTAATAAAACACAAAAATAATTTAAAGAGAAGGCTTATATTGACCTTTTAAGATTTTGTTTGCACCTTGTAAATTATGTTTTGATGTGGCAGTAAAAACTTTATAATCTATCCAAAACGAAATGTTGTCTTTCATATTTCGTCTGTAACATATCGTCTTTTATAATATATATTAGGGCATAAATGTTCATTTGCAGTTTAATATGTTGCTTATACAAATAAATTTTATTTCAACGTATTCAGTCGATTTTTACTCATCTCAGTAGGCAATATAGATAGTTTGCTAAAAGCTAAATTCATTCACACAGACACGCGCGAGCTGTAGTAAACAACAGCATGCATATGTGCCGTTCATTCATTCAAACACAGAAACGCGATTCAAATTTAAACAGTCTTTTGCGGTTTACAGATACCATTTCATATTGGGATTAGAACAAAGCACTTGCTGATGATCTGCAGCAGGATCCGTTGTTAGGCTACTCCAGCACGTTTGAGGTAAAATTTCCAGGATTATCACGATATTATTATTCCTAAACGCGCCCGCTGTGCTGACCCCAGAGGGTTAAAGTTACAAGAGCTGTTTTTTGATTAACATGACTGACAGCGGCAGGTTTATTAGGCTGCTGTCACTTTAAGAGTTTATGCACAGACCCAATGGTGTTACACAATATGCGTTTTCTCTTAACTATTTCCATTCCAAAACTGACTGTGTTTACCTGAATACTAATGTTCTGTGTATTTGTCCATTTACGCACAATTCGGCAAGAAAAATAACAAAAACATTTATCTTGAGCTGTTTGAGAGGCGGCTTTATGTGTGCGCCACTTATATAGATCAGTGATGCGCGTGCTTTTGGTGTGAGCGCAAATCCTGCAGGAATGAGTAATACAAGCACCGGAGGGAATGAGACGACGGACAACATGCAGCTGATTTCAGTGTATCGAGACTGCAGAAAAGGAGTAGCCTATTGGAACAGTTTCAGAAATTTCAGTATCGATTCACATCGAAATATTGATATTTTTGACAACACGACCTGGAATACTATACCTGTCCTGCAGGATTAAGAAACATTACATCTTTTACTTAATTGTCTGCATTGATAAAACAGTGGTTATTGGATAATCAAACATGTCTTCTTAATTTGGAGCAGTGGCTTGTTTCTGTCTCATATTTAAAGTCATTTTGTATTTGCCTTAATATGCTCTGGTTATGGCTATGTTTGCTGGAATGTGTCTTTGCATGATTTTTCATGTTTTATGGTCTTTTATTTACCATCAGCCTGCCAGAGACTACAGATGAAAATTATGAAAATCTGGCACATTTACACGATGGACTTGAGTGTTCATGTTAATTAATGTGCATTGACCCTGTTAAAATAAAGAGTTAAGAATTAGTGTAGGGCTTTCACTCCTTAATTAAATTCAGGTTAAATTAAACACCGGAAGTGGCAGATTCCATGGACGAGAACCAATGAAACGCATAATTAGATTGTTTTCTATAACTGCACGGTATATTAAAACAATTTAAACATCTTAATATAGCATAGCACACTGGAGAATACATCAGTATGTTTCTAAATATGCGAACTGCTGTTCGGCGTGATTTCAAAAATAGAAGTTCAACCCCTCGATTTGAGTTTGCATGTTTTGATGTCCACATTCTTGTTCAAGAAATTACAGAGGCTGTAGCAGTTCTATTGTAAAGAAGTGGCTAAATATTAAAGATTAAGTGGACTATAATTAAGTGGAAATTAATTACTTTTGACCAATTACTCAAAATAACCGTTAGTGACAGCCCTAAAATTGTTTAATTATAAATAGAAATAACACCTGCATTGTTTTGCATTTTGCATCGACTTTCAGTCGAATAAAATACTATTTTTCCAGTCATATTTTGTCACTGAATATTTTTAAAATATAGTGTCTTAAAAATATCGTCTCATCTCTTTTTTTCATGGACCCAATATCGTGTATCCTTGTGTGAGCTGTGTATCGTCACACCCCTACTAAACATTATATATTGCATTTGAATTAGTTTGATGTTCAAAATTACAGCATAGAATTAAAAATATTTTTTTAAGTGCCCCTATTATGCTATTTGAAAGGTTCCTAATTTTGTTTTGAAAGTCTGCTACAACAGGTTTACATGCATCAAATGTCAAAAAACACTTTAATTTTCTCATAATATACATTGCACATCACCACATTTTCCAATGATTCTCAAACGACTCGACAGATGAATCAGTCTCTCTAAATCCCTCCTTTCCGAGAGTCTTTACTCTGCACTGATTGGCCAGATGGCCCAGTCTGTTGTGATTGGTCTACCGTTTACAGCGCATGTCAGAAGCTAAACGTCTATTACCATAACTGATCTTCAGCTCTTTTCCTAAAGCTTCCTAAAACTCAGCCATCGTACACACTGTAAAGACAGTAACAATGACATTGATTTTACCATATCCATCCAAGCGCGAGTTCAATGATGAAACATTGCAAGAACTAGTTATTCAACTAGTTATTCGACATTTCTCAGTGATGCACTACTCATTTTGAGGTACATTATGAGATGTTGCAACTGTAATTCCTCACCATCAGCAACAAGTGTATGTCCATCAACAAACCGATGTGTATATTTCAAATTTATTCCGGTGCACATGGGGGAAATGTATCAATAACAGTGCATGTGTTAGCTGAGCACTTACGGAAATGATTGACGTAACATTACAGTTTGTAAAACAAATCCTGCTCAATCCTTTATCTTTACTCAAAGTAGTAAGAGTTACATAAAATCTGCATTAATAGACACAGTTCAAGGTAATAGTGGCCCACAGCTGCTTAGCAGAAATATTTAATTACTGCAAGACCGTAATGATGCAAGTTAGCCGGAAACTCACAAAACTACGTATTTTGAACACCCGTTCGAAAATATATTCATCAATAATTATTCATACTTACAGGTTGTGATTCTGAGGACCAAGCTGGTCCAAACAAACTGTGTACTGACCAATATTTCCACAGAAAGCGTTTTGCGAATTCAGTGGTGAACTCTGAGATTTGAGAAGCAGTCGTCAGTAAAATGACGTGTTTGAGGGCGGTTCAAGTTGTTCCCAGGCAGTCAAAGTACAACATAGGCGGGCAAAATGCAAATGCATTGTCTAGTGAGTTAGAACTGTCACGCAGTGGGATTCAAATTACAAACGACTTGTATAGGCGGTTCAAAGTCGATTCTTTCTTTTGGGAGACAATAACTTCATTTATCTTGCACTTTCGACTTTACAACTTTGCAGAACTTTTACATTCGCAAACAGCTATATTACACAATCGCATGAAAGGGAATATTTGAAAAACCATAATTGGGGCACTTTAAAAACAAAACAAAATACTCACTATGCCTTCAAAAAAAGCATATACCGGTAGTTTATATGTGCGTAGGCCACACAAATCCAAATAATATAAATGTATATTTTAAAGTCTAAAATACAAAGCTCTTAAAAGTCTTTCACGTTGAAATATTTGTACAGTCACAATATTCAAGTGTTATAATTTGCTAAGGTAGAAGATAAACAAATGACACTAGTATGATATTAAAATGTACCTCTTATTGTTATTATTGTATTTTGTATTTATTTTACGAAAGATGCAAAGAAGTTGTATGCCTCTGAGTCAAAAACAATGTTATTATACTTAACTGTCTTATTATACACATAACCAGATGCAGACAACCAATGACTTTTGTTTACAATTTGTTTACAAAGGTAAGATAACAAATCTGGCATAAATGTTATAAACAAACAAAGAGTTTTGCTTATTTTCCTAAAAAGAAGCTGAGTGAAGTTGGCAACCAACCCCTAAGTAGTAAGTAAGTAGACACCTAAACAAGTATAACGTAATAAACTATACACTTAATAAATCTGAGTTTGTCCTAACCACATGTGAAAACAAGCAACAAAGCATTATATAAATGATTTGGGTCTCTTTCTAAATCTTTAACAACTTTATCCAATAACATTTCATGCAGAACTCAAATAGCTTTGTTCCATTTAAAGTGAGCTTCTCTTACATGAACCACATTTTGTTACATGCCAAGTATTCTCATACAACAAGCTCTGCTGTTGACAAAAAAATGATCAAGAAAGGCAAAAAAGGAAACCCAAAAAAGCTATACGGGGCAGTCTGTCTGAGCTCTGGAGCACTTACAGGCACTTAAAACAGATCAACAATACTGAAGGGCAAAGCTCCATCCTGGCACTCTTCCCCTCTTTAAACTCAGACCTATGAGGCTGTGAGAGCCGTTAAATATATTCACTACAAATAAAAGCATTTCAACACTTATTACAAATAGCATGTTTTCACAAGCTTAAAAAAGAAGAGTTCATAAATAAACTAATGAATGAAATAATTAATTGAAGGGGTATATATAAAAAACGTACTTTTATTACTTTTAATCTTTCAGACATGGTTTAATTCAAGGTCGGGCCTGTAAACACCATCTCTGCTGAGGCAATATGAAATCCACCTATTGTGTTTCTGTGAGTTAACTGTAGGACTGGGATCAGGATTGAAGCTCTTGCGCCGCTGGAGATATTTCCAGTCTAAACACGTCTGGAGTGATGCAACTGCAAGACATAACATGAGGAAAGTGGCAAGGTTGTTTGTTTGCATCCTAAAGCTTTATTGAGTAAGCAAGTAATGTGGAGGTCTTGGTTACTTTTATCTGAGTTCGGGGACGACAGCATGAGCATAGCTGAGGGTTATCATGAAAACTATTGCATTAAATCTGTCAAGAGCCTAAAGGAACCTCAAGAAAAACACAGCCACACCCAGTCACCACTAACTACAGGCATGGGCCACCTAATGAGGAGTCTGGCAAAGTGTGGCAGGAAAATTGCAGATCTCCACAAATGGAGATCCTGAACTGAACTGAGTCAGTTGGTATTGTGATTTTAGATATATGGAACTTGCTATGGCTATTAGATTACATTTACATATAAAATGAAGGTAACTACTAACTACTAAACAGATGCCCCACCAAACATGCGTGACACACGACAATGAAACTCATTGGTTTCTGCACATCAAGCGAACATTACCACAACTGATGTGTAAGTTGATGAATGTTTATATGTGAAATTAAATCTGTTTATCATACAAAGTGATCGAGTCTCTTCAGAAAATTTGGATTAAAACGCTCAATTCATATGGATTAATTTTACGTTGTCTATTAACTTTAAGCGTCAAAGTGGTACAATAGTTGCTTAGACTTTCAATGGAGGGACAGAATCTCTCAGATTTCATCCAAATGTTTTCATTTGTGTTTTGAAGATGAACAAAAGTCTTACGGCTATGGAACGACATGAGGGTGAGAAAATTATGACTGGATTTCCATTATTTGGTGAAAAAGGTCTGATTCTCAGTCAAACTTAATAAATACATTTTAACAGCAAATATTTTTCTTTGAACCTTCTAAAAAATTGGATTGGGCAGGATTAGACTCCTCCACAGGTTGTATTCGACCTGCAGGCCATGTTTTTGATACCCCTGGTATAGAGAAACGAGGGGGGGGGGGGGGGGGGGGATAAGGAAAATAAGCTACATTGTTGGTTATCACATTAGTTTGCTTCACAGCCCATGGAAAAGCCCTCATGGCAGAGACAATGGAAGAACACACTGTTCTGGGTCATCTGAAATTGTGCTCTCAGCTTTATAGCTTTTGACTGTATCTCCAACTAGCTTCTGAACATCACTTCAGATAATGTCTTTTGGATAACTGACACTAAAGCCACTCCAGACCATATTATGGCCCTGGATCAGATAAGGGGATTGAAGAGGATTGTTCTGTTTGTTCTTAAACTCGGGTTTATGAGCTCATGATGTTCTAATCTTGAGAACCTGGATGAAAACACCTTGTGACAAATAAAGAGATTAACAATAATTTGTCATTATATTAAAGTAGATGTTTTAGCTCAGAACAAAAAATATAGGCATGTGCATGGTGCTTTCAAAATAATATAAACAAGAGATCATTAAACTAATAAAAATTGTCATAGTAATTACTATGATAATCAAAATGACCTTAATTTCTATTCTGATTACATGCCATCATAAATATTAAAGCAAAAAGCACCTAATCCATAATGAAAATCAAGCATGTCTCTCATTTCTGATTGTTATGAAAATGGATGACAAAACATGCTTTGGATCTACCGTTGTAATCCATGCGGCTGCGAGCTGTGAGCTGTGTTTCAAAAACAACCGAAACTAATGCACACAGCGAACGGCTTTTGCGAAAATGATAAAAAGGCGAACTCAAATGAAATAAATTAAAACAAATAAATAAATAAGTCCCAATCAGTGGAAAGCTTATGAGCAGAGGAGAATGAATAAAGGCATGGGGCTCACAGTAAGCGGGTGCTTTCACAAGGACAAATTTACATTTATAAAGGGATTCTCAACAGGAGCGCACACACACATTGAGGTGCTTGCAAGCTATTTGCTTCCGTCTGATTAATAAAATGAAGAATAAGTCTATTTTCCAGCTTCTTTAACAAGCTCCACATCTAAAGTGGAATGAAAGAGAAATGAAACCTATTACAAATTCATAATGCAAAACTATAATCAGAGTGAATGTGAGTCATAGTATCAGGTACAGAAACTCAAGTCAGAAGAAAAATAGACAATATTTATGGAATGAACCACCCTTTTATTGCAATTAAGGTCATTATTTAAGGTAAAAACAACTTCACATAAACAACTGAAATAAGGTGTGATATTTTTGTTCCTAGAAAATAATAATGAATAAAAGCTATTATGAAATGAGCATTTAAAGAGACTAAGTGGTACATAAATGTATCTCCTAATGGTATCATGCACAATTCAGGAATAAACTCAAGAAATTGGCATTGCTAACGCCATGCTTTATCATGAAGTATTAGCTGACTATTATCCCTGATTATGTTAGTCTTATTTAAATGGACAACATTTTTGTTTTTTTTGTTTTGTTTTTGCTTGTTTAACTGGGCAATATGAAGTTGTGTTGGACTTTATACTGACAACTACTGGCATGGATGCAGAATTACACATATATTCAGTTACTGATACCCTATTCATGAGTGTTTCTGTCATCCATAATTAATGTTGTTCTGCAGCCGAAAATGTTTGATAATAGAGGGGCTATCATGTAGCCAGACCTTCAGACGGACAGCAGAATGTCTGGACTCCAACGCAGTTTTTATTGGTCAAGGACTGCCCAAGAGAACGTCTGACCGATATGTAAAGCAACCAATCACAGTTTTGTTCCACTTCATGTTTAGGGGCATGCAAATGTAAAGCCAATGTCCCTACAATAACGTGAATCAAACACATTATATTCATTTAAGAATGATGTGCAAGTTTACAGCAACAATGGAGCCGCAAACTTCACATACAGTACTTTCGAAAATCCTGATAAGTGCTCATTCACAGTTGTTTTGACAGTTTTCTACCGCCATGAGGACGTTTGGCGTCACGGCAGATTTGTTTCCAGGTGGACCGATAAATAACGGGACACACACATCTCCCGGAAATCCTGTAGAATTCAACCAATCAGATGATGACTTTGAAACTACTTTCCCATTTTGTGTGCCTTATGCATCAGACATTCAGCCAATGGTCTGTGGGTAACACACATACAAGCACAGCTCCTATTCACTTCACTGGAAAATACCAAAATGTTTTAGCTCAAATCATGCCCTTTTCAGGGTGGCAACTCTTTCAAAACGGCATTTGCCTCTTTCATCGGAAGGCGGGACTTCCATTTCAGTGTTGTTCTAAAATATGCAACGGTGATACATACTTCTATATATTGGACATTTGTGGATGTGCTAAAATCAAACAAACAAAAAAAGCACATTATCTTAAGCCTAGTTCACTGTACTTAACATGTGACTTTTTGGCAGTCACACTAGTGACACCAAAGACAAAGTTCTCAACACGGTAAACCACCAAGCCATGACAGTCCATTGGAGACGTTGTGTTTTTTTCCCAAAGACTGGCTGCCAAACAGTCAGTGTGCGACTGTGCGCAGACAGACAGACAGACAGACAGACAAAAAGAAAGAAAGAAAGAAAGAAAGAAAGAAAGAAAGAAAGAAAAAGAAAGAGAAAGAAAGAAAGAAAGAAAGAAAGAAAGAAAGAAAGAAAGAAAGAAAGAAAGAAAGAAAGAAAGAAAGAAAGAAAGAAAGAAAGAAAGAAAGAAAGAAAGAAAGAAAGAAAGAAAGAAAGAAAGAAAGAAAGAAAACCTCTGGCTCATGAAAAAACAAACTGTTTTTCACAACTTTGTAATTTGGCATTAATAAAGAATTATTATAATAAAATGAATAGTACATACATTTCAAGTGACATAACTTGAATGTCTAAAAACAAAAAAACAACAACAAACACACACACAAACAAATCCTTGGTCCAAATCTGAATGGCACGTGGTCCAAATTTGAATAAGCATGACACCTCTGGTTGCAATCTATGTGAAGTTGTCCTGAGGGATGATAGATAATAAAAATCATAATAAAAAAAAGAAAGAAAGAAAACAAAACAAACAAAGCTGGGCTTGTTTCATCAGAAAAAAAGGGGGAAATAGAAAGCATCAGAAAAAAAGGGGGAAATAGAAAGATTAAAGCCATCACCTATAGCATGTGGCTTGCATAAGAATAACACTGGGAACCAGATGAAAAAGCACGCCCCACTAGGGGGAAAAAAAAAATATCCCTGGGATTCCAAACTTCCCACAAAACATCCCTAATTAGTGACAAGCCTGCATCCCATGAGCCTAAAGGGATATTTGTGTTTGATTATTTTGGCATGATATGACAACAAATGGCGATGGAAGGGAGGACTGGGAGGTTAGGAGAGGAGAGACAGGAAAGACAGAGTTGAAAACAAGGCCGTCGGGGCGGCGCAGAGCAGCTTTAGGCTCTCTTCCGATAGTCATTCTCTCTCCTGCAGATTTACACCATGCAGAGAAGCACAAGGCCAGAGCAGTCGAACACCTATCTGCACAGCAGATAAACATGGCATGACTGATTTAGCAGTTTGACTGGATCCATCACACCTCTTTTTCATCCCCTGGCTCTAATATTCCCCACGGTCACAGGCAGCAGAGCCGATGATATATTTCTCCCGTCTACCTCTCAGAGGCTCAGAGTGATTTAAGATCATTAAACGCTTCCTTTCCTATTCTTCTGTTTTTCCTGGTTCTATTCCCCTTAGAAAGTTGTTGTAAAGTTGTGCCGGATCCAAGTGGAGAGAACCGGTACGTTGATATGAAGAATATGGCAATCATATTTCCTGATTAAAACTCTAATGGATTTTGCTCAGTAGAGGCTAGGTGAGAGCTTTTTAATGCATTGCAGGTGTGATAAGGGAATCACAAAAGCACTGCTGTATCATAGAGTGCTAAACTGCATACATTTACATTCAAGCATTTGGCATGCACTTCTATCCAAAGCTATTTTTAGAAAGTGCATTCAGAATAAACTCATGAAATTGGCGTTGCTAGCGCCATGTTTTTTCATGAAATATTAGCTGACTAATCATCCCTAATTATGTTAGTCTTATTTAAATGGACAAACTGAGTTTCTTTTTTTTTTCTTGTTTAACTGGGCAATATGAAGTTGGTTTTGGACTTTATACTGACAACTACTGGCATGGATGCAGAATTACACATAAATTCAGTTACTGATGCCCTATTCCCGAGTGTTTCTGTCATCCATAATTAATGTTGTTCTGCAGCCGAAAATGTTTGATAATAGAGGGGCTATCATGTAGCCAGACCTTCAGACGGACAGCAGAAGGTCTGGACTCCAACGCAGTTTTTATTGGTCAAGGACTGCCCAAGAGAACGTCTGACCGACATGTAAAGCAACCAATCACAGTTTTGTTCCACTTCATGTTTAGGGGCATGAAAATGTAAAGCCAATGTCCCTACAATAACGTGAATCAAACACATTATATTCATTTAAGAATGATGTGCAAGTTTACAGCAACAATGGAGCCGCAAACATCACATACTTTCGAAAATCCTGATAAGCGCTCATTTTCACAGTTGTTTTGACAGCTTTCTACCGCCATGAGGATGTTTGGCGTCACGACAGCTTTGTTTCCAGGTGGACTGATAAATAACGGGACACACACACTCACATCTCCCGGAAATCCTGTAGAATTCAACCAATCAGATGATGACTTTAAATGATGAAACTCCTTTCCCATTTTGTGTGCCTTATGCATCAGACATTCAGCCAATGGTCCGTGGGTAACACACATACAAGCACAGCTCCTATTCACTTCACTGGAAAATACCAAAAGCGCCAATTTTGTTTCCATGATATATTTTACAACATAAATGTTTTAGCTCAAATCATGCCCTTTTCAGGGTGGCAACTCTTTCAAAACGGCATTTGGCTCTTTCATCGGAAGGCGGGACTTCCATTTCAGTGTTGTTCGAAAATATACAACGGTGATACATACTTCTATATACTGGACATTTGTGGATGTGCTAAAATCAAACAAACAAAAAAGCACATTATCTTGAGCCTAGTTCACTGTACTTAACATGTGGCTTTTTGGCAGTCACACTAGTGACACCAAAGACAAAGTTCTCAACGCGGTAAACCACCAAGCCATGACAGTCCATTGGAGACGTTGTGTTTTTTTCCCAGGGACTGGCTGCCAAACAGTCAGTGTGCTCTGGCCCAGTGCCGCACATAGGAGAAACTCTAAAGCGCCACTTTCTTTGCTCATCCCATCTGTTGGTTTTGGCTCTAGCATCACAAGCAGCCAAACAGATCTAAAGTCAGCCTCAGCAAACAAGACAGTAAGCCTGCCAACCCTGTTCCTCACATCAGCGTTCTTACATCGGCCACTGTTTCTAACCCTGAAAAAAAAAGACTTTAAAAGAAAGGCTGCATACTGCACGTTATTCTGTGTATTCATATATGACTCTAGAGAACACTCTTTTGAAAAGATGGATTCAAGGCAAGACAATTCCAGAGAATATACTGTATACCCAAAATGCTTTTCACTGTCAAACAAAAATGTGTGAATTGAATCACAAATGGTATTTAAACTACAAAAAAGTGCATACAACAAAATATAAACAATATTATACAGTACAATATATAGTTATAGGGGTCAATTAGATTCAGCAAGGATGCATTAAAATGATCAAAAGTGACAATAAGGACATTTATAGTGTTAAAAAAAAAACATTTTTGTTTTAATTAAATGTTTTTTTTTTTTTTACTTTTGATTAATCAAATAATCCAGAAAAAAAGTGACACGGTTTACACAAAAATATTATGCAGCACAACTATTTGTTAACTTCGATAATAATAAAACAGCACAAAATCAGCAAGACTGGAGTAATGATGCTGAAAATTCAGCTTTGCCATTACAGGAAAAAATTTCATTTTAAAATATATTAATATAGAAAATAGTTCTTTTAAATTGTAATCATAATAATACACAATATTATAGTTTATACTATATTAATGAACAAATAAATGCATCATTGGTGAGCATGAGACTTCTTTCAAAAACATTCAAAATCTTACCGATGATAAAACTTATCCACAAAAACCTTGATACATATATATATATATATATATATATATATATATATATAGTATATATATATATATATATATATATATATATATACTCTATATATACACACAATGTGCCAATGCAGCTTTGAATAAACTCATTAGGAGATTATGAAGTCAATAAGGATTTTTTTAAAATCTGTAATAATAAGAACTACCCACAGTATCTGTGTTTTTGTTGTTAATTAAGTCAAGTTTTTGTTGCTAATTGACTACAAAGAGAGACACAAAACCGTACACAGTGACTCTGCAACATTATGCACTGAAGAAGTCAACACTCTCCTCGACAGTGCACATTCAAATCACACAAAGCTGCATTAATGAATCTAAAGGGGGCAAATTTCTCAGTATCGTGGATTCACTTATCACGTCTATAACAATACCATACTGTGACAATCTGCAGCGCTATTGTATCTTATTCAGAGACACAGGGGCCCAAAGAACCTTGCAGATATTCATTAGATGCTCTGCCCTGAGATACAAAGATATCTAATTATTCACTGTCAACAGTGGACCCCCCGGGCTCCCCTCTACATTGCTGTATCGAGCAGTCAAAGTCAAATGAACACAAACAATGAAATTAAAGCGCTGGTCATGAGACAAATGATTGTTTTTAGTCATCCGCATGCACAACAGTCGTGAACAATGAGAGCGGGGCGTAACAGGCTAATTTAATTAGCCAATGCCAGTGAGGCGGAATTGCTCTGAGGGAATAAGTACAAATTTGGGCTGCCAAGAAGCTCTATTTGCTCAGTTTGAACTTGGCAAAAGTTCTATATTGATTTTAATAAACTGAAGGGGGAAAAAAACAGGCCGACGTGATTAGCGAATGACTGACAAATCGCAAGAGTTACGTAGAGCTGTGCCAGCTACTAAGTGGTAAACAAACAGACTAGAAAAAATAAATTATAAATTAAGCAAATAGCCAGCATCACCACAAGCTAAAATGTGCTGGCACAGGAAACGCCGCCTTGTTGTCCTAATCCGTCGCAGATGACACGTGTTTTCGCTACCGCAAGGGGCCTCTTATGAAAACACAGATGAGTTTTAGTAGCACATGCCCCAAACCACAGCGGGCGGCGGGAAACCATCACACACGACAATCAGATCAGATCAAATCAGATCGGACACGGGCAGAAGCAATATAGGTGTGACTTACCTTTGAGGTGATGTTCAACAGAGTGAGGTAGATCCATCAGGCCCAGGCAGGCAGAACATGGGGGAGAACAAAATGAGAAGAAAATGTGGTTAGCAATACTGAAGACAGAAATGACAAGTTTGTTTTCATCGTGCTGTTGACGTGACATTTCTCTCCATTTTTTTGCAACTCGCGGAGCGGCGACAGCAAAAAAAAAAAAAACGAACACGCGCAAATTGACAGTTGAGATATTTGCGTTAGCGAGGGGGATTTTTCTTCTTAAACATTTGGATGTTCATCATTATAACTCGAGTAGATCAATTTCAACAGTAGGCTGACTGCCCAGGGCCCCTCTGAAGCAATATCTACACTGCGACGGAGGAAGAAAAAAACAACAAGCAAACCAGTTGACCAAAGTGATATTTTGGCAACCCATTTCGATCGCGCACTCCTCTGGTGATATGTTACCTGCCACAGCTGTGCTATAGCATGTCTTTAATGTTTACTCTGATTTATTGAGCTGTATTAGTGTTTTGACATTTTGACTAGCTTGGCTCACAGATACTAGTTCAAACAGTTACAGACCATCAACAGCACTGGAGCAGAAGCTTAATCACACGATACTCAGCCACTGACAGCCTGAGAGTTGCCATAGCAGCTGGCTCACACTGCGACAGTGCCGGGAACGGGCCGATGGATGTTGTCGAGGGGTGATTGGAAGGAGAGGGAGAGGGAGAGAGAGAGAGAGAGAGAGAGAGAGAGAGAGAGAGAGAGAGAGAGAGAGAGAGAGAGAGAGAGAGAGAGAGAGAGAGAGAGAGAGAGAGAGAGAGAGAGAGAGAGAGAGAGAGAGAGAGAGAGAGAGAGAGAGAGAGAGAGAGAGAGAGAGAGAGAGAGAGAGAGAGAGAGAGAGAGAGAGAGAGAGAGAGAGAGAGAGAGATGAGTCAAAAACCCAATGGATGGGTTTGTAGACCATCAACATTCCTGCCACATTTTTCTACATCCCTGACAATTGACAACAGATGCTGCAGGCAGCGAAAATGCAATCCCAAAATTGGGAGCCCATCTGACTGAGTGTAACGTCTGGCCGTCGCTACGCAGTCCATAAAGAGCCAGCCAGATAAGCATTTAACAGGACGCAGATGGAGGAATAATATGCAGTTTTGCTCTTAATTTCCAACCGTTTCCTGCTGCTTTCTCGGTCTGGCATAAGAGCTGCTTTTCCTTTCCCTCTTGATTCACTCTTGAAAATCCATCCAAATGAAAAAAGGGCCAATTAACTTAAACCACATCATTTCTTTCGAGGGCAATGATAGTTTTCTGTGTTCAAGCATTTTTTTTTTTTTTACTGAACTGGGCAAGGGCACCTGGTCATTGCAAGCAATGTTTATAAGCCATTCATTTTGATGACTGGCTTAAAGTTCAATTGGTATCTGTCATTGTTTTAGAGCTGCCAAAGTGCTTGTCCCTAATAAAAGGCATGTACGAGCCATCTATATTTACAGCCAAAAATTGAGAAGTTTAATACAGAATAACATGACAAAATTATAAGACAAAAGAGTCAAATGATGCTTGCCAAATACAGCTATATAAATAGTTTTGTAGACACACTAGACGCTTTCCTGTAGAAAACACATGCAGGAGCAGGCGTGGATGCTCATTGTTTTGGCTAAATAAACGTGTCTGACAAAAACACAATCTGTAGTGTCTGACAATTTACAAGCATCACACACACACACACCTGTATCTCCCTCCACACTCTGGCTGGGTTCAGAGAACCCTTCACTCCTGAACAAACGCACAATACAGAAGACAGCTATGCTTTTCCCAGTCTCTTATTCCCTCTAGACAGGAAGTGACATCAGAGACACGTTCTGTGATCTCTGTCTGCAGGTCAGGGTCACAGAGAGAATAGAATGATAGAAAGAATGACAGACAGACAGATAGAACAATAGATAAAATGATAGACAGAATGATAGACAGACAGATATATAGATAGATAGGGTAGATCAAATGACAGATAAATAAAATGATAGATGGAACAACAGACAGGCAGGAATAAGGACGTAAGGATGGAGAAATGGATATACTGTAGATAGATATCATGGCTCTCTCATCAGATGTGTTTCTGGCTGTGGTTTTGAGGTGGAGTGTGTGCAGATGTCCATGCGCAGTGAGTTCATTATTACAGCACTTACTCTAACAGCTTCTGAACTGTGACCAGTGCCTAGCCATTAAACATCCCATCTCACACCATCTGCTTGGACAAACCAGCAAATAGCCAAACACACCGGCCAAATATCCCTCAGAGTTTTGGCTTGTTTTTTGAGGGTGAATGATATCTACGAACTGTTACGTCAAAACAGATCATATCATATTCTGCACAAATGTCTGATAATAGTAGGACATCTGAGCAAGTCTTTATCTCCTAAACATCCCTACTCTTGAAAGAAAGATGAGACACTTATTATGAATGAATGTTCTAAAAAGCCCCATGCGGTGTCATCCTCTAGTCTACTATATCCTCAGCAAGGCCATCATTCAGCAAAAGGCAACAGTTGGTTTTACATTCTACAATTTACATTCAATTACTCCGATTTTTGGTCCTAATGACCAGCTGCAGCCGCAGTAACTCATGGGTCTCAACTAGCCACAGTCATTAGTGGATCCAGTGAAGGCTGCGTGGTAATTAGCACAGAGAGGAAGACACCGACAGCCCTCGTGACACAACACTGCAACTGCACCGCCGACTCATCCCTCTTTTTAATTAGCAACATTAGCAAGTTAATCCCGTTCCTTTCCCTCACAAGTAGCACTGTGGGTATTTGCCACATGCAGTGAGTAAAATGTGCCAAGACTCAGATCAATAGCATGCAAACAAATTCTCTGGTCTGAAAAATCGAATTTCACATGATTTGATTCCAAATGAAATCCAAATGGCTGAATCCCAATATGCATACTTCAGAGAACCTAAAATACGTACTGAACTGGGAATGATACAGTTCAAGTAAGCAAGTATAAGGTATGAGAACATCCTCATTGAATTGCATCTTGGTACTGCTTTAACCAACTGTTGCAGGTTTTGGACAACAATAGTCAAGCAATAGCAAGCACAGACACATGTTGTAAATCCATTTGGAATAGTGCACATTGCTGGCACCTTTTACATACCATTTTCTAGTGACAGACCAACTGATTAATGGGATGATTTTGGGCCATTTTAAGATTATCGTATCAGCTCATAACTATGCCCAACTGAAGTGTTAGATTTCCCTTGTGTCAGTTACTAAATCTACTAACAACCCAACCTTGGACAGTTTACATGTAATAATCGTGTGTGTGTGTGTTTGTGTGTGTGCGCGTGTGTGTGTTATATTATATTAGCCATTGTCCAGCCTCCACTTAACCCTTAAAGGGGTCATGACATGGGTTTTTTTATTTTATTATTATGTTCCCTTAGGTGCAAATATAGTATTACTATAGTTTTTTTTACAAAAAACTTTTAAAATGTAGTGATTTATGACCTTTTCCCACCCTGTTTCTCATCCTCTGATTCAAACAGTCTGTTTGGGGGGTGTTTCCCCTTTAAGAGTTCAGTGTTAACGCCCACTGTTATGATTGGCTAACGTCAGTGCCTATGCATCAATTATTAACGCCCCCAGGCAGAACCTGTGCGGATTCAGCGTATTTAAAAAGTAGTTTAAAGTTTTAAACACATTACTTACAGTTTGCGTCGTCGTTGTTGAGCCCAGAATAGTCGGCACGGACTTATCTTTGAGGAACAGTTTTCTGGCAAAGCCAGCATCATTTTGGGATTTGTTCTCAAAACAGTCATGATACGAAATGAGCGTAGTTGCCTTGCGCTTTAAGCGTAGTTGTCTTGTGCCTGGAGGCGGTCATATGCAAACGCTGGTACGTCACTTCGTACCGTGACGTCACTTCTTACCATGAATCCAGAACGAGCTGTATTTAGAGCTTGATTAAATAAATGATTTGTTTATAATGGGGAGGAAGTCTTAAGCTATGAAACTTGCAGGACGTTTTAATGGTACAAAGACCTCTTATATACTAAAAGATCAAGGCAAATTTGGTTTCTCATGTCATGACCCCTTTAAAGACCTATACAGCCGCCAGCGGCTAAAATGATGATTCAGTGCCATGTGACACTGAAGACTGGAGTACTGATGTTGAAAATACAGTTTTGCCACATGATTAATTCACATTTTAAAATACATTATAGAAAAACATTATTTTAATTTCTAATAATAGTTAACATAATACTGTTTTTATTGTATTTTTGATCAAATAAATGCAGCCTTGCTGAGTGTAAAAGCATCAAATATTTTTGTTCCTCCATCTTACAAACTTTTGAATGGTATTGAACATAGAATGACAGTATGTGAATAAGGATTCAGTCTAAATGTGAACGTCACCGGATCAGCAGCACACGTGGAACCTCAGAACGCAGCTTTGAATCCCCTCACAACTTAATGACTCCCTTCACCTGGTTCATTGAACACTGTTGCTCTCCGTCTCCTGATTGGCTGTGTTGTGCAAGTGCAGGATATATTTCACCAACATACTTCACATCCATCACTGCCATTGTTAATGCTTCCTTCCACTTAATCTCATTGTAAATTCAATACTGAAGCTCACGTTTTCACATGTTCATTATTTGAAAGGAGCATTCTTAGCACGGAGAAGCTAGCTTAGTGCAGAAACACATTTTGTTTTTAGAGCTATAATGCTAATGACTGCATACATTACAACACCTGGTTGCACTATTAAAGAGAACAATGCATTACGCATGATAATTCATACTTTCGGTGTTGACTTCGTCTTATAATATTATTTAAAAAGATAAGCATGAAAACAAAAGGCATTATAGTTTATTATAGCTGTGCATAGTAATTTACTACAACTTAAAGCTGATTATAACAAAAGGCATAAATGTAGAGTATGTTGGACGCAGGTGAACTCTTCTGACAGCACAACTCAGCTTCTTTTGTAATCCAGACAACAGCGACGTAAAAAAAGAGAACAAAAGCTGAGGGACTGAAACAAGGGAGTGAAATCAAACTGATATCAGTCCTAAACTGACAGTCTGATGCTTTGTATATTTACTTCAAAGCCACCGAGGCTGAGAGCTGCTTGTGCTTTGTGGGTGATTGGCTCATGCCTTTATTCTTTTACTTTAAAATTATTAAATAAATAATACAACAACAACAAAAAACTATAAATAAAAAGCACCACATCCATCTGTTAGGAAAGGGTTGACTAATAGGCCCATTGCTCCATGTAAGAAGCTACCTGACTATTAAAAATGATACTTTCAGATTCAGACTCTAAATATGTGCCAGCGGGAGAAAATCCTGAATGAATCATCAGATATTGGATGAATGAAAGACTTTATGCCAAACTGATGAATTATCCCACTGAGAATCGCCGCTCAGTGATCTTTTACAATCTTTCAGTTTTTCCAAGAGCAAATTGTTTCATGCTTTGACATATTGTCAGGTGAAATCTAATCAAGGTGCAGGTGAAATATACTGTAATAAAGTCTTTCCTGTCAGATCTTAATTTTACACATAAAAAATGTCAAGTGAGAGTGGGGAGCGTACGATTGTGATGCTGAGCTCTAGAGTATGTGTCATACGCGTGTCACTTCCCTTTGATCTGTGTTCCTTATCCTTTGTGAGTTCCTTGACTGTTTTGTACAAAAACTGAATGTCGATGCAGAAAACAAAAACAAATAATGTTAAAGCAAAGTCGGAAATTTTCTGTCTCTGGGGGTGGGATGACTGTTTTGTTCTACGCTGAGCTGTCAGCGGAGCATTGAAGGATGGGCCAAGTGAGCACGAGGGAAGGGGAACATGAAGCAGTTTGGATTGAGAGAGTGACTGAGGATTGAGGAAGAAAGAGAAAATATAAGGAATTAATAAATGTAATCAGGGAGAAAAACAAAAGAAATGGATAAGACAGAGTTATAGAGCGAGGGAGGGAAGGAATACAAGAAGTTGACTAAGATGTTAGAGTGAGAGAAACACTGTCATGTGTCGATGTTTAAGAGGAAGATGGCTATGGCTGGTGTGAGTGTTTGGAGATTTTACTAGTTGTGGCTGACATCCAGCTGATTCTTGGCTATGTCTGAGAGAAGTGTCTATTTAGCAGTAAAAGACGGTGTTGCGTTCCCTGTGAGGTTACCACCCTGTTATGGTGCGTGTACTTCCAGTAAAACAACAGAAATTAATACTTCTATTAAGCATGGACCTAGATTTGTATTTTGATAATGTTTTTTTGTATAGAATTACTCGCATTCAAAGCTGTCAATTTTATTTTTTTTCACAGCGTGTTAGGTTTGAGTATGATACCGTATGCAGGTTCTCTCAACCTCCAGTGGAGTAAATGAATTGCCTTTTGTCTTTCTGAACTCCACATACACACAATGTCTTCACCACCTACCTGCTCTAACAGCCCGGTCTCACCCCAAAACGTCACATACTGACGCGTCTTGACCATTCGGCAACATACGACGAAAAAGGTACCCTTTAACGTCCATATGAGACGCAGACATAAGCGCACCAGCAGCGCCTTCTAGCGGTACCCTACCGCATACCTAAACCCAACCATTCCCGAATCGTCACATATGGACGTTAAAGGGTACCCTTTTCGTCGTATGTTGCCGAATGGTCAAGACGCGTCAGTATGTGACGTTTTGGGGTGAGACTGTGTTAGCTCTAAATAGCACAGCCTAAAAACATCATGCTGTTGCTGACTAGCAAGTGAAAACTACACTGCATGTATCGCTGACTATATGTAGCACTACTGGTTTCCTTTATCCTCTTTGGCACCAGTGGCCCTCTGCGGTTTAATTTAGATTTAAGCATATGGACCTGAGATTACATAACTGCAGCACGTACAAACACATTTCTAAACGTAAGCCGTGAAAAGAAAGCCTTAAATAAGCCCACTTAATCCAGGAACTCGATGAGTCCCATTGACATTGACACCTCAGCTCCAAAATCCTCACACACTTTTAACATTATGATTTGAAAGTTATCATCCACGGAGAGGAAGAGTTTAACGTCATCTCACTATCTCACCTGCTCTCTGAGACCAGCTCTAATAAAAAATTGCTTAAAATTAAACATGCTTCTATACATGAGCCCCATTGCATACTATTCAAAATCGAAATTTCAAATAATGCTAATTTGACATGTCCTGAGGCTGTTTTACATCAGCCTAGAGCTTTAACAGCATTGTGATTTGCTGGTTTACATAACTTACCACCAGCAGATGTTTACATCCTTAAACTTCTTTTCACCTTCCTACAGTATGTCTCAAAGAACAAAAGCAACTATCAGAAGGTGCATGCGACCCGAACGGCAAGAAGCCTGACCTCTCTTAAACACTCATCAATCATCATTGCCAGACTAACTAAGCAGGGCATCCTGGCTTCATTAAAAGGTAACGTGCCAACCTAATTAAACAAGCTTAAAATTGACAGGAACCTCAATTACATGTTGCACTTTAATTATCTATCTAATCTACCAAGGTGAAATTCAAGTAGTATAGTCTTACTGTATATCTAAAAATATATTGAACTGCATTTTAGTATATTTCTGAAAGGTATACTGGAAGTACTTTGGTAATAAATATATTATTAGTGAAGCTTTTAAGAATTACAGTATGCTTAAAGGGGTGGTTCAGGATTTTGGACATCGGACCTCATTTTCAAGTTAGCCTGGTTGTTATTCATCAGTGGAGACAGTTTTAAAAAAAAATCATCCAGTCCTTCCAGTTGCATAGTTTGCCGATGCTAGGCTAGCGCGAGTCAACGGTATCTGTGCTAGCCTGCCATTAAAAGCAGTTTTACCCACTCCAAAGTACACCAAAAGCAAATAAATTATAACGCCAGACTGTCGATGTAAATGTCTATTGAGAGAATAATGTTAGAAATCAAAGTACCGGTCCGGTACTCTTACATCTCAATGATCGCATTACATTTACAGGAACTAGTTTCTCAGCAGCGGCGGAATTTTACTTTGCTCCGGTTAGTAGTACTGCGCCGAAAAGTAAACACAGAACAGAAGCGCGCGCACTACAGACGGGACGTCTAGCTAGCTAGTAGTAGCCTTGAACAACGATATTGAAAAACATTTGATTATAAACTAAGGAATTGGCAACATGGTGATTCGTTGTGCATTTCGAAATTGTAAAAATAAACCAAATAGATGGTCATGCAAAAAGTTTCCACAAATTTCCATTGAGAGATCCAGAAAGGAACCAACTGTGGCTTCTTTCTGCTGGCTTGGACAACGAGACACCGGCAGAGACTATTAAAGTTGCGAATTTGTAGTGATTATTTTAGACCAGACGACTTTGAAAAACCCCATAATCGAAACGTTCATAAGTCACTGACAAGGAATGCAGTTCCAGCCGTCTTTCCATATGCACCAACAGCAGATGAACAGGTAATAACTTTTGTTAGGCTACTATAGCTATCTATTAAGCTAGTCCCTTTTCATAACTTATAGAATGACATTGACAGCGTTAGTGGAGATAACGTTACAGTTCAATTTCTGCCCTTTTAGTATCTATCTCGATTAGTTCTTCGTCTGTGTATTCCGGCTCATACATGTACGGTTCGTTGAATAAAACACATTCCTCGTCTCCAAAGTCTGAAACATTGGCATGGCTTTCAAACGTGGCCATAGTCCTATGTTGATTTCTTAGTGAAATATAACGTTACTCTGCTTCTGTAGTGATGAGTGTCAGCGGCAGGTAAATACACTTGCGTCATGTGGAGACTCTCTCAGTTGCCTAGGTAACTTAATATCACTCCGCCGCTGCTGTAGACTGTGCTAATAAATACAGGGAACAAAGTGTAACTATTGCAATGCAATGAAAGGGTAGTTTGATTTCTAACATTATTCTCTCAACAGACATTTACATCGACAGTCTGCCGTTATAATTTATTTGCTTTTGGTGTACTTTGGAGTGGGTAAAACTGTTTTTAATGGCAGGCTAGCTTATACCGTTGACTCGCGCTAGCCTAGCATCGGCGAACTATGCAACTGGAAGGACTGGATGAAATTTTTTGAAAACTGTCTCCACTGATGAATAACAACCAGGCTAACTTGAAAATGAGGTCCGATGTCCAAAATCCTGAACCACCCCTTTAACACAAGTGCATAATTTAAGTGAACTTTTAATGTATTTACAGAAAACATACTGATTTTACTCAAACTCAAAGTATATTTTATGTGAACTTTGAAAATATTTATGTACATGTAGGCCTATGTGATTTTTTTCGGTTTTAATTTTTAATAAATTTGCAAAGATTTCAAACAAACTTATTTCATGTTGTCATTATGGGATATTTTTTGTAGAATTTTGAGGAAAATAATGAAGTGAATCCATTTTTGAATAAGGCTGTAACAACAAAATGTGAAAAAAGTGAAGTGCTGTGAATACTTTCCGGATGCACTGTAAATATATAGGTAGGTCTAAATCTGGGTGCTCAATTATATCATATATTATATATACATGTTATACATATCATCAGATCTTCCAGCCCTAACACTTGTATAGTTTTTTTGTCAGTGTTTATTTAAAACCTTCCAATTGTGCAGAATATACGATGGTAAATATTTAATTGATGCTATGTCAAAAAGCTATGTCAATATATAACAATACAATACATAGGGTATGATTTAACCCTTAATTCAGCATATTGACAACATGAAAACTGCAAATCCACCTTTTGCTACCTGGAGTCCAGTTGTTTGAATTACAGCGATCCATCTGTTCTGTAGCTTTCGGCAGTCTATGAAAATATACCTCAGATTTCTTGTCAAATCTAGTTGTAAAGTCAATCGCACAGCTCTTTGACGTTTTAGATGTCTTTTGTGTGTTTTTCGCAGCATTCACACTGAAAATAAACGCTGTCACTTAGTGATCATAACAGCAGTCACTCCGGCCGACAGTGACGTCATGCACATACCCTCTATAGTGACGACAGACAAAAGGATAAAAATGGACACTCATGTCAAGTTGATGAGGATTTAGTCAAAGCTTTGAAAGTTAAACTGAGAAGTCAACTAAATTCTAATGCAAATCTATGCAAATGACATTACATTAAAAAAATAAACATTCAAACATGAATGCAATCATTGGTTCATTTCATATAAATTCTAATATAAATTATGTATGCTGCTGTACTTTTTTAATGCACTAGGAATTTATTTTGTAGTATACACAAAGTGTGTGTACGTGTGTGTCTTAACATTTATATTTAATGATTTTTGTACTTTTTATACCATTTTGAATACTGTAAAATAAACTAGTAGTGTAATGCTAATACATTTCTAATGAACTGAAATGCTATTGAAATGTTCTTGAAACTCATTAAATACTAATTATTAAAGTATATTCTGAATGAATTTACCCTTAAATTGCACTAAATGTACCTGCCTGAAGTGGTTAAATTTTAACCCAATTTATTATATTAGAATATATTGCAAATAGATTCAAATTGATCTTGAGCATATCTTGATATACACTCAATATACAAAGTTGTATAAAAATTATAAATTTAATATGCATTCAATATAGTATCATTTAAATATATTAAGTATGTCCAAAAGAGCACAACTTAAATTTATTTCCTTTTCATCAGGGTATCTGTCCATCTGTCCATCCATCCATCCATCCATCCATCCATCCATCCATCCATCCATCGTGAATTTATTGAAAGATAGAGCAAAATAGATTCTGTTTGCATAAATAACTGGGTACCTGTGCTGTATTTCTATGCACCCTTTAGCTATTGCATAGTAAATTATTGTACAACAATGTCCTACGTAAATGGCCCTTCCCTTATGTAAATGTACCATTGTAACCATAGCCACGGCCAAAAATACCACATTACCACAGATTTATTGCATTATTTTGGCGGAAACTGTACCATCGTGAATCACAAAGGTCCCATTTTGTATTTGATAGATCATGATCTTGCGGGCCTGCTCTAAAATCATTATGAATAATAAGAGTCGCAGCCGCATAAAAATGCTAGCATGCCTGTTTATGAAGATACATTCATTAGAACCCAATAGGGAGTAGCTTGGAAAAATCCTGAGAATTATTACATCATATAACACATGAGAATACATTCTAATCCACTGTGCTTTGCGCACCTCATAATCTCAGAATGCTAAAAGTATCATTTCCTCATTACAACTCTAAAAGCATCTAGGAGGCACAAAATAGAGATCCAGACACGAATAGAGACCAATGTTTACCATTGCCCAAGGTTATACGGGGGCTAAAGCTTCAGCTGGAACGTGGCAGCACCATTCTTCAGTCATATTCCCAGAATGCTCATTCAAAAGGTCACTCATTTACCATGCTCACAAGAATAGAGCTCTCAGCACTGCGCCTAAGCCATTTTATTGACGACTGGAGAACCACTGCCATCTCCTCTCAGGGTTAAACATTAAAAAGAACGCTTTGCTGACACTTAAAGAGCCTTTGTTACTGAGGGAAGCTTATGGGGCTAATTTAACAGTGCTCAGGTAGCTTTGCGGTGTCACTTGCCGTGGTATATAATTCATGACCTCTGCTGGAGTTGAGTCCAATCGCTAATTAGCCTCTTATCACTGTTACAACACTGGGACAATGGCAGCCATTTTAGTTCCACTCACAAAAGTGCTTCTTGTGTATCGAGCCAGGGTTTTCTCTGAATAGAAGGCCATTAGCAGTGTAGCTGTAGACATAAGACACAAATCAACTATGCTGACATCCAGACATGCATCTCTGGATAGTAACGAATAAATGCTGGACCTGTAAGCAGACCTCTGATGTCTGAGAAACACAGCAGGGTTTGAATGCATGCAACAAAGCCTGGCTGGACAGAGAAACACAATGTGCTGGTAGGCTTTTTAGTGCGGGTATTCACAGTGGTCACAAATAAGTATTTGGACACTTTAAGATGCTTAAGTAACACTAAACAAATGTATGAAAGTAATTGCATTAGAAACACAATAACAAACCAAGTGCCATCTGCAAGCATATGATGCTAAACCTGCACAAAAAAAACTTTAAGTCATTCTGGCCAGCTGGTCAGAAAAAAAGTGTGCAAACACTTTTTTATTTTAAACAATATATATTTATTAAAAACCAACAGAAGCAGTGAGTGCCTTGGAGTATTGCATCTTCATAATATACATATATTTGTTTTATCATGTCAAATCTGATACATTTTATTCTGTGTGTTTTGTTCAAAAGGTGTGATAATGAAAATCTTTCTTTGAAAAATAAATGTGACTTTGAAATGTTACATATTTGTTAAAAAATACATTCATGTATTAATTATAATTATACAATTGAAATAATTATATTTTATTTTGGTACATTTTATATAATATTTTTTTATTTTTTATTTAATTGATTGATAAATACATTTAACCTCTTAACATTTAGTGGCAGTGCTCAAATCGCCAACTCTCCCTCAAAATCAACTGCTTTGTCACTGCAAATGGACATCAGTGGGAAAGGAATGGGTAAGCTCATGTTTTTGAGTCTTGCATCCAAGACTCCAACATGCGGTTTTATATTCCAAAGATGAATCTTTTAAATTAACACAAACACTCTCCTGCAGGGTAAGATATGTCATCTTGAAAGAACATTACTTTTGTAAGGACAGCAAGAACATCTTCCCTGCAGCTTCTCTATTATCAGCTCTGGCAGTATGAACCTGAATACCATCCTGTCTGTGACAGGGACAAAATAGAAACTTGAAAATTAGAGGAATATGTGACTCAGCAAATCTGTTGACATGATGCTTCTCAAATGTATATCATTCTCTGTACAGAATCAATTTTGCCGCAGATCAGGATTGGAGCAGCTTTGTGCGAGGAGTAGAAGAAGGGCTGGTGGGCCGCGGAACATTCCGCCTGTCATCCGCTAGAAGATTTAAGCCTTAAAAAGTGGTGGTATTGTCAGCGATGATGGCTATGAGCCAAATGCTTACTTAATCCTGACAGTAAGATGCTGTCATGCTGTCTAAGAGAATACAGAATGCTCGCCACTGATTTGAAGCACAGTTGGTATACGATTGAGGACATCATCTCAAGAATAACTCTAAATTAGTGTGTGCAATCTGTTGCTTTTCAACATGAACAAATATGACATATAATCCAACTTGATTAACATACTAGATGTGGAGATTATAAAAACTGGTAAACTAAGTAAAACTAAGTGTTAACTGGCTGAGTGACTAACTACACGAGTCTAATCAAGAATCTAATTAACACGTTGGCAATCTAAATAGGTTTCATTCTTGTTATTTGAACGACTTGTTTTTTAGTGGACATATTTCACATTCTGACAGCAAAATTGATAACTGGATACTTTTCCTTCACTTGTTTTACCCTTTCAGTATTTCAAAGTAAGAGATTGGGTAGAATAAACATCAGCAAGAATGACATGTGTTGCTCCATCTGAGCAACAGGATGAAACACATTATGATATGGTTTATGTTAAACTGTGAAATAATGCTTTACTGACAGCAAATCTTGGTTTAATGCACACAACAATCTTAACATCATGCTTCAATGAAGCCTGAAAGAAGATATATTGCTTTCAAAATTGAGTCGTTCGATAAAGGGACTCAAACCTTATGTCACGCTATTAGTGAGCAGAAAAAAGACACTGAAAGCAAAAAATTAATCATAAGATATCCACAAAAATGCTAGCCACTTTCAAAACATAAGATAACAGCTCCTGGTTTGAATTCTCTGGATTTTTCGGACACAGTGGATAAGGCTCCAAAAATTGTGTCTACAAATTGCATGTGAATCTAAAACACAAACAGATGGTGTTTTTTCAGTGAATCGATCGCTGCGCCGTCTCAGAAAAAACTTGAATGTGTTTACCATGCATCTTCATTTTATTGTGAAAAACTGTTTTATTACCAGTAAAATCTTTCGCAGAGAGCAAACCAAACAGCTTTCTTTTGCAGATATATGTAGTTTCATCTTAATCTTCCAGCATCGCTGAAAGGAGAAAGCATGAAAACTTCCACTTATTGTGAGCTCAACTTAGTGTTCAAGGACACTGAATTTTTTTTTTATTTCCACAGCTTCCTTTAAGGAATGTGTGTATACAGTATCAGTTACAGCCATTTTGTGACCCTTAAGCTACTATCCCTGTATAGGGCTCAGATCAGCACATCTGCACTTTAAAAGAGCAATCGACTGGATCGGTTGTGAAAGTAGCCATATAACTGAAAATACTAAAGAGGCTGTTGATTTTTGGGTAGGTGACTGAGCCTCATTTGAACTTTATTGAAGGTCTATCAGTGATGTCCAGTAGGCTACTCCAGTCACCATTAGGCTAGGAGGAAAACTATGTACTTGCTGGACCTTTAGGACTATAATAAAAATCAGTAAGACTTGAACCCACAGATCAATATATATTTCTCAAACACTGCCATACCACACTAATCCACATTAACTCTAACTAACACTAACTAGTTTATCTCCGATCAAACTCACCTGCCTATTAACTTCCTAGTAATCCTGAAAACCTTAAGCTTATTCAGGTGTGTTTGATTAGGGTTGGAGCAAAACTCGAGGGCTGGACCTCGAAGGCCAGATTTGATGTAAAGCCTTGTGATTTCCATGATGAAAATACAGACGGAAATGCAGAATCTATGACAAATGGAACTTACTGTATAAAGCGGCACATCACAGAATTTTTAATGAAGTTCTCCTGACAGTAAACATTAATAATTGTCAAGTATTAAAAAGAAAAAAACTAATACCATGATGTATCATGAAACCGCTAGAATCTTACAAAAATACTGTGATACAGATGTTTGGTATATTATACAACCGTTCAAAAGTTTGGGAGCTGTAAGATTTTAAATGTTTTTTTTTTTTTAAGGAAGTTTCTTATGCTCACCAAGGTTGCCTTTATTTTATCCAAAATACAGTAAACAATATTGTAAAATATTATTACAATTCAAAGTATCTGTTTTCTATTTGAATATATTTAAAAATGTAATTAATTCCTGTGATTCAAAGCTGAATTTTCAGGATCATTACTCCAGTCTTCAGTGTCACATGATCTTTCAGAAATCATTATACTATACTGATTTGCTGCTCAAGAAACATTTATTATTATTGTATCAATGTTGAAAACAGGTGTATAATTCTTTTTAGGATTCTTTGATGAATAGAAAGTTCAAAAGAATAGCATTTATCTGAAATATAAAGCTTTTGCAACATTATACTGTAAATGTCTTTACTGTCACTTTTGATCAATTTAATGCATCCTTGCTGAATAAAAGTATAAATTTATTTCCACACAAAAAAAAATCTCAAAATCTCACTGACCCCAAACTTTTGAATGGTAGTGTATAATGTTACAAAAGTTATAATGTTATAATGTTATAATGTTCTATTTCAGATAAATGCTGTTCTTCTGAACTGTCCATTCATCAAATAATCCTGAAAAAAGTAGAATGACATTGACACTATTTTCAATATTGATATTAATAAAAAATGTTTATTGAGCAGCAAATCAGCATATTAGAATGATTTCTAAAGGATCATGTGACACTGAAGACTAAAGTAATAAAGCTTTCCATCACAGGAATAAATTACATTTTAGAATACATTAAAATATAAAAGTTATTTTAAATTGTAATATCAGTAATATTTCATAATATTGCCGTTTTACTGTATTCTGGAAGAAAAGCAGCAGCCTTGGTGAACATGAGACTTCTTTTAAAAACATTAAAAATCTTAACGATCCCAAACTTTTGAATATATTTTGAATATATTAAAAGTCATCCTGCACTGCAAAAAGTACACAAGCCTTTCCTTTCCCTTACACCTAATAAAAATAGCACAAAAAGACAGACAAATACTAGGTTGTTCTCTGTGGGAAGCAATTACCAAAACAAAGAATATGAGCACAGCGGGAACGTAAGGATCACTGTTGCTTAGAAACAAGCTTTTGCAAAACAGATATCAGATTAAGAGGCAGCTGGGTAAGTCCTGCTTAAAACGCTCTCGGCGGCGTCCTCCTCGTACTCGCGTTGAATCGGGGAATTAGGCGACTGAGGCTGCTCGGTGCAGATGTGCCAAACGCTGTTTCTTTCTTCTTCTAACTGCCCAGCATGAGTCCTCATAAACCCAGTGCTCGGTACACATCCCTTTCTATCCCGGGGTCTCATTGCAGCGCAATCCTATTGACATCGCAATTACGGACTCTCCTGAGCTAGGTGGGCCCTTTTCACGGCATGCCTGAAACATATGCTCGTCTTGTGAGAGCGAGAGAAAGAAGCCAGCTCTTAACATGAGAAGACCCCACGGTCCAATGAAGTGGATGACCCGCGGGACGCTGGAGTATGTATTTATCCTTAATCAGCACACAATGGAAAATAAGCCTCATTTGTATCAATCCTAACTCCTCATAAGCCAAGTCAAGTTGAAAATGGCATACAAGTTTAAACCGCAGGAACAGGCTGCCGACAAGCCAAAAGCTACGCATTTCAAATGAAAGGTCATGTTTTCTAAAGTAGAAGCACAATGGCAAAATCCATTTCCCTACAAATGAGTCATTAACATTTGGCTGGTTTTACGCTCCACTTCCCCTGGACCGCACCAAGAAATTGATCTTAATCCATCTCTGAATGGAGAATCTCCATCAGTACGGCAGATTACATTAGTTAAATGTATTCTAATATCGCAAGAAATCCAGACAATAACCCAGAGAACTGACCATGCAATGAACTCAGAGGTGGGGACATTTATCACCGGTAATTACTAATGACCCTGAGATTAACCTTTCTTATACTACACAAGATCCAGGTAATGATCATTTTACAAGGTTTTCTGGTCAAGGTGTTACGGTGTAAAACACTGTATGATCAATCATAATACGCTACCTTCTAAGCATGACTGGCATGTAGAGCGGATCGTTTTTCCACTTGAATAAGCATAATGAAGATTTACTCTTTTGAATTCAAATGTTTTCAATGAGCAGTTTCTCATCTAAGTACCATCAATGGGCAAATACCAGTGACATTCCTATTATTCAGTACATTTTAATGTCCTCATCATCCTGTATAGTATGTCTCAATTGGAGAAGAAGAAAAAAAAAACCTCCCAATCATATTAGTTGTCAATTAAGTGAACAATTTTGTCATGTTCCCAAGTGCTATGAAATTTTAACATATTTTTAAGAAATACGTAATTAACAATAAATATATTTGTTTTATTATCATTGTATACATTTATTTGAAGTGGCTGAGCTTAAACATATTTTATTTCTGGAAGTCTGGATTACCTTTTACAGAAACAGTCTTTAAAAAAAAAACAATGCATATTCATTTTTAAAAGTAAAATTTCAAAAGGTACTGCGAAACATGGGAATGACCCACCATAATCTCACATTGAGTGTTAAAGGTGCATGGCTACACAGATTTTCGCCGTAAATAGTAGAAGCCTCCTGTTAGTGATGTCAGCTGATGAATTTGACATTACCAGTATGGTGAGCGAGCCCAGCAGAGCAGTTATCGATCAGGGGTTAGAGAAACGGAGCAGAGCAATACATGCACTTTGCTAATAGGCCTTTACTTATTCATGTTGAAAAGAAGGAGGGTGGAGGCAGCGAATCTGACAAGCGCAGCACAACAGAAGTAAACATGAAGTAAAATGCCTAAGGAGACTGTAGCCATTGTTCAAGTCTAAAGAAAAGGAAATATGGTTTAACTGTTTTAATACAAACGTGCGCTTCAAAGGAATGCTGCAGGTAATAGCAGTGAAGTATATACTGAATATCAATATTGGTTTTAAACATACAATGGAAGTAAACAGCGCAGCGCAACCAATAGTAAGATACTCAAAACTTTACCCACAAAACCTACACTTTAATGTTACTAATCTTAACTGTGCAGTTATTTCCAATATTTCAGACCTTTTTTTAATGAGCATATAAAGCCTATACATATATATATATATATATATATATATATATATATATATACTGTATCACCATGTCAATAAAAAGCACATTTTAACAAAGTTAAATCCAACCACAGAAGTTGTTGTTGATGAATAACTTGAAGATCATCAAATTAAATGTAGGTGATTTACCACAAATGCAAACTCCTTGATAATAACGCCCCTTTAATGTGCAAGTGTCTCTTTGTTTAACCATGATTTTTTTTATTAACAAATTTTAATAAATAAAAACATCCACAAATGTCAAAAAAGCTGTCGATGGAGGTTAAATTGTACTGAACTCGAAACCTTCCATTAAAGCACAGGTTTTTTTTTTTTTTAAATGCGATACTCCCCTTTAAGCACAAGATCTGTAACACACCTGGCCTCACCCCTTAAGGATTCTGACTAATAATACCCTATTTGGATCACGTTTAATAAGTTTAGGTATTTCCTGTGAGTGTAGTGACTGTGGGGTGAAATATAAGACCGAATGTTGAGCAGGAAAGTCAAGACAGCGGAGTCCGAACTACTCCCTGAAATCATTACAACAATCCCAGATGTATACAGAAACGCATCAGAGAAAGACTGCAGGATTAACTTCTGAGAACTCATTTAAACTAACCATAACATCCTCTGGCACTTTTGCCTCAGTCATTTGGTGAGAGGGATTTCTTCTTCAGACAACTCCATCCATACACGGACATGCTCTCATCCACAGCTTTCATACAGATGCACTCATTTTTTCCTCATTAAGAAGTGTTGTCTCTAAAGAAATGATTAGTACTTTATATATATATATATATATATATATATATATATATATATATATATATATATATATATATGTTTTTCATCACAGAAGATTAAGACTCCAGTCATATCAGAAACCTAATAAAGCTGCTTAATTTAACATGGAGCGGATAACTGATGGTACTGTAAATAATATAATAAATGCATTAATATATAGTGTTCAATGGCACAAAAAAAACGCCACCACCAACAACAAGAACTGGCTGGTCAATTTACATGCACGTTATAGAGTGAAAGTGAAAAGGCTATTATGGGGGGGAGGGGGGGGGGGGGCATTAAAAATTTAACTGAAAGGCGGGACTTCCAAACCCACAGGTGCCAAACTAAGAATTACAATATAACCAAGTGTTTCATCTCCTCCCCTTATAGTGTTACTAGGGGAAAGGAATCTGCCAACATGTGCGTGAAAGTACCACAGCTGCTGTGAGGATTGTACCGAGCAAAGCGAAAAAATGCAACAATGAGAGCAAAGCAATCCTTCCTAACATGGTGACATATGTTAGACTGGTAAAATGACTAGACAATTTGCCCATGAATAGAGTCATGCTGACCAGTACATCCTCATCGGATCAAAAGCAAAGGCCAAGCAACAGGATACCCCCTTCTGACTCCTGACATGGCCAGAGAAAGGATGACTTCCCCAGTCCACACCACCCCTATTGTCCTGCTCCATGGGGTCAGTGAGGAACAACTGAATGGCAGGGATGAGTAATCAATAACCTCGCGCTTCTGCAGCCATGCGCCGCTTCCACCATGAGGCTTCCATCTTGTCTCTCAATGATGACCTCTTAGGAGACCATTGTTATTGTAAATTTACAACCGCTGAACCCACCTCCTGGGTCCACTGGGACGATCAGTAATGTAGATTTGTCCATAGAGGAACATTTGCTGTGGACATCCTTCATTGCTTTCAGTAGATTTAACAGTCAGCAAGAGGAAGATAATGATCTGTGCTCATGTTATTAAACCCATCTGTTTATTTCAAAGAACCCTCCTATACATCGACCTCTCTCATGCAGGAGCAGACAGGACATGGAGAAGAGGAATTAGGCAATACTATTATGACCTCATACAGTAGTAGAGGCAAATAGGTAGAAAATGTTTATAGATCTTCACTCATCTACGGGTTAATAAAGCCCACATTGAGGGATCAATTATGTCAGTGTAATAGCTTTAGACCAATCTCTTCCATGTGGCTGAGCACAGGAAACTGCCTGGAGTTTCCCCTGCAGAGTGACTGATAGGTCGAAGACTCGTGATTGAGTGACCCATGGGAGAGAGCAGCTGAGAACATGGTCTGACATCAGCTTCACTAGATTTGGATCCTCTTCATTGTGGAGGGTAAAAACAACAGTTTAAATTGAGGCAAATCCACTCGGAAAGCTCTAGAAAATCCCCCGCTCACTAAAACACCTTCATTTATCCACGCATCTAGTCACAAGGCACTGTTGAAAACTCAGAATTGACAGAATTGTATCTTTTATTTTTCCTTTTCTCAAACCGAGAATAATTTTTGTTCTCATTTGGGAGCTACCAACAACTACCAGCCCCCACAGGAGTCACTGCTTCATATTTATTTGAAAGTCAAATATGCAATTGAAAATCAAAAATGAGGTGCAATCAACATGCTTTCCCCCTTTCACTCCTTCCATTATTCTGCTGGAAACAATATTGGAGATTTTAATTTTGTTGGGAGCATAGTCTGTGTTATAGTTATAAAATGATTGTACGTATTGCAGTCTCATAATTAGAAGAGGACACTACATACATTCATAAATAAATAAATAAATAAGTTAAACTTTTTATCATATTACAGTACATTAGCTGTAATTCTTGTGACTTGTGTGAGAGTAAAGGAACTACATTCTGCTTCTCTGTCCTCATCTTTGATGGAGATGTCACATCCAGATCTCTCCATCTGTCTCTCACACTGGGCACCTTCAGCAGCATGTGATCTCAATGAACTCCAAGCCTGCAGGCATTTCATTAACCACCCGGCAATATCCCCAAATGAACACTGAAAATGAGGAGGCTAATCAAACAGAAAATATACAGTGAGGTCCAGAACTCAGAGACTACATTGAAAATCTGCTTTTATTATTTTATTTAAACTTAATAAATTATCAATATAAAAAAAACTCAGAACTCAGATGTATAGGATTTAAAACAAATAAAATATATGCATACATTGATTTTATTCCAGTACAAATATTTAAATTAATCAAGATTTTAAAGAAATGTCTAAATTTAACTATGAATTTAAATCATACTGAAAAAATATATATCTTCAACGAGATGCATTTTGAAACATCCTCATTGATCAGCAAGTTTTGCACAAACATGTGAAATTGTGGCCCGATTGCTGCTGTCATTAAAGCAAAAGGGGATGACATACCAAATACTGAGAAAATAGGGGCCGTTTACACGACACCATTTTTAACTAAAAACGGAAAACTTTTTAGGTGTTTTGGCCATTTGTTTACATGACAACAGTGTGTTGGGGGCCTGAAAACACTTTTGAAAACAGGTTTAAAGTGCAAGTTTTGGAAAATTATACTGTTACCATCTCAGTGTAAACAACAAAAAATGAATTTGTGAAAACGGTGATGTCATGTGCATTATTACGTGTTCAGTATGTAGGTTTCTTTACACTGATATTGCTAACTATTGGCATGGCAGCATAATACAGCATTTTTAGCCGTTTTCGTGGATCTGTGTGAACAAGGATCGTCTTGACAACGTTGCCGTCTGTACCACTGTATATCTATATACATGACTATCAGTGATGCGCGGGGTGATCCAAAATGAGCGGGTGCCCGCGGTCACCCGCGGATACCCGCGGTTACGAGTCATCCAAAAATATTTTTAATGATATTCGGGTCGCGGTCGGTCGGGTCGTTTGAAATAAAGATTAAACCTTTGTAATTTATATAGTGCTAGACACAATGTTCTATGAAATACATAGGTCTACACTTTATTGTAGAATACACTGAATAACTGGCGCGAGGATGACGCACGAGCTCAGTCTGCAGATGACAGTGGGAAATCCTTATTTACCTTTTGAATGTTGAGCGCGTTATTAACTTTTGAATAAAAGCTGACGCGGGACAAAATGCCCGATTTCCCAACACGTTGAACTGAGCAATGCCATTGTGCCATTTTAATAGGCTACTTTTAAACGCATATAGCTCAGTAATGTCAGTTTTATGTATTTGCTGAGAGGGGGGCGGGATTTTTGTTGGGAAAGTCGGGGGAGAGACGCACACTTCGATTAGACTGGATAAACACATGCAGCATCTTAATTGTTAAGAAAATGAAACTAAATAAATGAACGTTATCTGTATCTTTTATGGTCTTTTCGGGAAGGATAAACGATATATAGAAATCGTTAGGATGGGTGAGCCTAACCAGAGTGAATAAATGTACATGATGTAATAAGTTGTATGTGCATGCCTTTCAAAGCATAAATCTATATTCAGATTTCAGAAGAATCATTGTGACATCTGTAATATAAATGATGAGGTGTCTCGTCTGTCAGCTGATCTGACATTCGCTATTATAATGAAGATGAACGTAACTTTTAATAAGTGGGTAAATTACCGACATTAAACTAATAACAATTTAAATGTTTAGGACACCTGAGTTGTAAGAATGTACAGGGAGACTTCAGATATAAAAACGCTCCCTCGTTAGGTAATGTTTTCTCATTAAAATCATATGATTTCATATTAATTCAATATAATGTGAGGGAATACTAGGGAATACCAATATAGTGATGCAGTGGCTTCACTTTGCATTATGCCATGTGCAATCCAGTCATATGTACTCAAAAAACACAAAAAAAATTCACGATGTGGCAGGGTCGATCAGTGATCTCGAAAAATACTGGAAAAGTGGTACACTGATGTCCTCCTTTTTATGTGGCTCTGAGACTTTGGTGGCTCAAAACACTTGCCCTTTGAAAATGGACAAAGGAAATGATCTCCAGGGGTGATAAGTCGAGAGGTACTGAAACTGAGCCACCTTGAACTTCAGTAGCTGAACTATTGATTGGTTTGCCTTGGCATGGTTACAGAAAGTAATTTTGAGGAAAAGAAAGCAGGGAGGAAAGAAATGATCAAAGCACTTTGGTCCTATACCCAATGGAGCAACACTTACGAATTAAAGGGCAACCGGCGTTTATATCTGCCAGGCCCATGAATGAGCCTTTCCCAACAAGACTGAAAACTTACTGAAAGTGTGGAAGATGCTGCTGTAATTGGAGGTTGTTTTGAGACAGAAGAAGTGGTGAGACCACACTGAACTACATTTGTCTCCAAAAAGCTGATTCAAAATCTATACTTGCTACACTCATGCCCTGAAGTCAAATAAAGAGTTAGCCGTTTTGCTCCACTAAGTTATTGATGCACTGCATGTATCTGATATGTTTTAGAAAAACAGTTTAGTTTGTTTAGATCTTTTATAAAAATGAAAGATTCCCCTTTAGAATCTTTGATATTGCTTATATGGAAACCAGATGCATGTGAGTCAGTCAGTAAAGTCTGATTCCAACCTTCTAATAGGAAAACAACTTAATGGAAATTCACACTGGAACATCAACTTGTTCTACTCGCAAGACTGATTCCTGGGACTGACAGACCGGAGCAAGAACAAACGAGAAAAGAACGCCATGCTGATACCCAGGAGAAGACTGGAGCCGTACAATTGATTTATTGACACAGAGTTGTCAATAAGTGACGTGGAACTCATCTCTCTGGATCAAGAACTCTGGATCACCCTGCTGCTGTTATAGTCCAATTGATGAGAAAGAAAGCTTGAGGGCATTGTAGCCATTTAAATATAATATTTGTGATCCCCAACCTTTTTAGTATTATAAAGAAGGACAGACTAAAGTGTAACATTATATTTGTAATTCCTTTCAACAAGTAACACCTGAAACAACTGTAGAATTCACTATATGATTTGCATGAACTAGCCTCAGATTAATGGATATATATGGTATATCCTGAACTTCATATCATGCTATCAGCCCGATACAAGAGATTTTTCTACATTCTTTGCTTCACCAGTAATATCATAATAGGCTGGATAGGAGCTTGTGTTTTCGGTCCAAGGTCCGGTTTTGTACTCGTTTCAACACCAGATGGTCAGATTTTAGCAAGTAAAGCTTTCACACTGACAATGATGGGCAGTAGAACAACCAAATTAATTTATTGTGGTACTATGTCTTGTTCCTTATTTCTCTCTGAAGGGAATATATCTGCCTGCCTAAATATTTAAGCTGCACTGTATTTTTTTTACATAACTTCTGGGAGCCGCACTACAAAGTTTTGTTTATTCCTCAACTGAAAAAAGCATAGACTAAAAGATCAGTTCTTGGGATTTAGGAATCAAAATTGGTTCATCAAAATGAGAATTGATTACAAACGAGAAATCTAAGTTTTTAACCCAATCCTAGTCTGGTACTGTCTCCAAACATACTATTTATAAGTCATTTTAGATTTTCTTTTACTTTCTTAAGTACTAGAATAAGGCCCAGATGACAAAATACTGTAAGTAACAACAGCAGACACAAATACACCATGAACTTTACTGCAATGCCAACATTCCAGGACTCTAACTCTTGTCACTGAAGTGACCCAAAAGACAAAGAACACAATTCCCACCGCTATGGGCTAAAAAAGGAGGTCTTCCCTGAATTCCGAAAAGATTTTCCCAAGAACCGATCCATACCTTAGTAAATATGTCGTGCCCTTTGCTTTCCTGAGCCTGGAAAGGTCAAAAGAAAAGGCTTCAAAATGCAAGCACAGTTTCAGATTGAATCAATAATATTGTGATGTAGGTTTCTGCAGCTCAAAAAAAAAAAAATCACTAGTCTAGCACAATATTTCAAACTCAGATTTCGAATACTGTGAAAATGTACCTCGTTAGACCAAATTTGCTCATATTTGATCCCAATTGACCCTTTGCAAACCCCCCTACTGTTGCTACGTCATACAAGCTACGGCGAGCTCATGCCACATATGTTCTCACGCAGTGAAAAATACATTGTAAAGCAAAGAGGACACTGACAACGCGCTTACAGATTAGACAGTGCAGGTTACTTTTGATATGAAACAAAGGTATGTTGTTTCAACTGCGGAAAGACGTCAATACACCATTTTTCAGGTCCAAGTCCAAGTCCACCGACGTTAATCTACTAACTCTCTTGTCTGGTTTGTTTATCGGACAAAATGACGCATTGGGCGTTATGACTGGTCAGACCACCTGTCAATCAAACTCCAGGCGAAAGGGTGAATTCTGTAGCTAAATCCAGAGCTAATGGCTACAGGAACTTACATAGAGTATCTGTAATTGTAAACCTAAACCTAAATGTATTGTACACAGTTATTCTTTGAAACGATTGGTTGTTGTGCTATTACTCCATGTCTGCAACTTAGCAATTATAGATCGCCCCTTTTCCACTTTACCCAAGCATCAGCTAGTTCTACAGCCAGAGCTCTTTCCTGAGTGTTTTATTATTAAGGGAAGATGCATTAATTAATACAAGTGTACAGTAATTTTCCAGCAGAGTTGTGTCTTTTTCTAAGTCCAGAGTCTGTTTTGAGCGGGGAATAATCCAGGTTGCCAGTGCCTGCTTCTGAAGGCATCCAAACCCCCTTCAATTTAGTATTATTACTTTGCATACATTTTACATATGATGTGCTTGCTGCATTTAAACCTCCACTTAGGGAAGTAAAACGAAAAAAAGAAAGAACTGAAACCTTGTCAACAGAATTCTCTAGCAGGCAGCATTAAGGCTGAGACTGTCTTTGTACTGTAAAACAGGCCTGGGGGGTGATATCAGCACGCTCGAGCCCGACATTAGCATCTCGCTGCTAAACCTTCTGGAGTTCCTGCTCCACTAGGGGCAGATCAAAGAACAATTCAGTCACGAACTCTTATCGACGCACAAAAGCGCCGTCGCGCCGCTGAAGGAGGAATACGGCCATAAAAAGGGATTGCCACTTTTCAAAGGAATAATGTTTTTCTAGAAGAGAAAAACAGAAAAATACAAGCATGTGGTGGCTGCAGATATCAGAGAGAGAGAGGGAGAGAAAGAGAGAGACTCCAATGCTTCATACTCGGGTCTCTATGCAGTTAAAAGGATATTTGTGTTTTCTTGCATGCTCCATGACAGCCTTTGACTTCTAAAAGGATGAATACAGAGCGCTGCTGTTTGCATATACAAAGTAAGTGTTAATGTAACTACTGTACAGACGAGATACAGAGGATGCACACAATGTAATTATTTGAAGATGCTCATAGATTTGTAATATTTACATAAGCTGGAAACACTAACACCTGACTGTCAATGTCACTCAGGTTAACAACACATGGTGTTGGATTATGTAGTTTGTCACAATGCGTTATGCAATGCGTTACACAATGCGTTAGATACTAAAGAATGACATCCACAAATAAAAAAAGAGGACAAGCTTTCTCTACAATCAGAACAATCACAGAAGATTCCATAATCAATGTTTTGCTATGTCTAAAAGTGCTGTAAGCATTCCTTTCGAATATCACATTGAAACACCCCTACCAGCTTTTTTGAGGTGGTATAAGTTCAATGTTAATATAAAATAAAAATAATACTTAAAATACACACTACCATTTAAGTGTTAGGCATGAGTGCGATTTTTTTTAAATGTTCAGCAATTAGCTATTTGATCAAAAATACAGTACAAACTAATATTGTTAAATAATGATCAAATTTAAAATAGCCATTTTCTTTTTTCAAAATTATTTAAAATGTAATTTATTCCTCTGATGGCAAAGCTGAATTCTCAGCACTAAATGTTAGATGATTACCCTGATGACACTGTTTACTCTATTGCTTTAGAGCTGCTGACACATTATTGTAAGTGAACAAGGGCACGGAAAACTGTCAGGATGGATGGAGTGGAACAATATGTGCCTGACAGAATCAAACAGAAGCTCACCTTGCATAATTGTCTAATTGCATGCGAGCACATCTGGTTGTTGTAATTGCATTTGTTCATGTAGTCAATTTATTTCATTATGGCCTCATGTGAGTCGACTTTAAACTATTATTTTGGGCTGACTTCCCATATTTCCACACACAACATGCTACATAGACAGAGAACAGAACATCTGTGGCTTAGACTATTTACTGATAGTCTGATACATACTTCATACAAAAATGGAATGCATTTTCTCACTCTAGCATGATTTAATCAGATTTTTTTATCTGAAAACTTTTGAGTGTAAGGTATGCAAACTATGCACAACTGTGCAATGGTAATAGTTTACTCTTATAACCGCTTTACTTTGCATGATAAAACAAAGAGAACTCTTGTCAGTATGATACAATACATTACAAAAACAGCTAGTGTTTCAGATTGCTTGACTGACATACATTTTATAATCACAGTTTTGCTTTTAATTGACTATTGTACAGCGTACATGGTCAAGACACTTTTTCTACATTACTCAATATTTGTGACAACAAATCGATAATTGAGTGACGGTGCAGTTGGACAGGACTTCCAGTCATTAGCTCATTATGTCAGTGTCTCGCTGGCTCAAAAAAGTCTAAGTAATTTCCTGAGCCCTTACTATTAAACTCACCATTACACTTAAAGGATAAGTTCACTTTCAAATAAAACATTCCTAATAATTTACTCACCCCCATGTCATCCAAGATGTCCATGTCTTTGTTTCTTCAGTCGAAAAGAAATTAAGGTTTTTGAGGAAAACAATCCAGGATTGTTCTCCATATAATGAACTTCAATGGCAACCAATGGTTTGAAGGTTCAAATGTCAGTCTCAATGCAGCTTCAAAGGCTCGACACGATCCCAGCCGAGAAATACAGTAAGGGTCTCATCTAGCGAAACAATCTGTCATTCTCTTAAAAAAATGTTTTATATATATATAAGCACCTCTCTACAGTTCTACACCAGCAATTGTGATGTTGTACATACCTTCTGTATTATACTTTTTCCATTAAAAAAAAAAAGAGTCATTTTTTACATTGCATTATACAAATGGAAGTATACAATTTGACCAATAATTCAAGAGGATCCAAACTTCCATTTTAATTAGCTAATTTTAAAGCTCTACTTTTATGTTGCTCTGATTAAAGTGGTGATTCTGATGTGTAAAGCGTTTAAAGAGTCCTGAATAAAACTAAATTATATTACCAGCTACTAGGCTGTGTTTACACTTGGCATTAACATGTGACCTGTATGTAGATGTTGTCCACATACAAATTGAAAAGACAAGTGCAAACGCGCTTCTGATCAGAATTCTAGTCGAGGATGCATTGAGATTGGATCACAGTGCATGTAAACACAATCTAGCCATCGTATCTGCATTCACAGGTCGACGTCATATAAATCCCAGCCCACTCTCTCGGAGGGCTGTTAAAACAAAAAGAAAACGTATTTGAACTTGACATTAAAAACAATATTTAAAATGGTTTATTTAGACTTACTGTACATGATACCCTGTGAGTCATTTTTTCACTTTAATTTTGCAACATGTATGTGATCGATCGTACATGAAAAAATCATGTGCTAGCACTGACATTGATAGAGGCTAAAGCAAACGTTGTTTCAAGCTGAAGGTACTGCCTTTCCAACACAGGTAAATTACAGACCTAATTTGAATGTTGTGGGGGAAACAGAAATCCGATCAGGTATCTAGGCTTTTGAGAATAGACGGAGAATAGCCTAAAGAGGCTTTTGTTCACTTGATGTGAACAAATGTAAATGCGCCGTGATTGGTTGATGATCCGGTCTGCTTGATAGGATCACGGTGATCGCATGTTAATGACAAGTGTAAACGCAGCCTTAGTTTGATGCAGTCCACCTCTTGTGTATAGAAACTGAAGGCCACACAGGAGAGAGAAAAGAACACGTATTCTAGCTGATAGTCGGCAGTAGTTCTCTCGGTGTGTTCAAGTGCAGCTTTTTCCCCCCGACACCCATCAGCGCTACTTCTTTGGCCTCAGTTTGGTCTGTCCCGGGGTACCATGAAACTTATTTTCAGCTACTCCTCAAAACTCTACACGGAAATATGACTAACTATAGCCTAGAAATCTAGACACACCCTAGCGGCGGCAACATTTATTTTCCAGCCAAGGTAGTCTAGCAACTCTCCGTTGGCTTGCGAGCTGGAAAAACCAAACTCTAGTCAGGCCAATTACATTGTGTATAGAGTCAGTGGGCGGGCTTAACATAATGACGACAGAGTTGCAACGAATCCCTGCTACTTGAAAACAAAGAATGGCTGCTGCTGCTGGCGAACAGCCGTCTTTCGAATCCGCTTTGGCCACGACTCTGGAGGACTTGGAGTTAAGCTTTTCTTTGAGAATAGAACAAAGACCGGCACTTAAGTCATTCTTAAAAAAGGAAGAAGTGTTCTGAGTTTTACCGGACCGGATCTTTGCCGCTCTGACTACGTCACCTTCTTCGTTGCTCTGGTTGGTTGAAGCGCTATCCTATTGGGTGGAGGGGGAGTTTGAAAGACAATCGTTTATCCCGCCCCTCGAATTGGGCCATCCCAAAGGTGAGTTGCCAGACCTAACATCTTGATGTGGGTCTGGCTTGCCAGGCTAGACTAACTATTGTTAAAAATAACAGCTTTGTGAATCAAAACGCCTTTTAACATGCCAAATACATAACTGTATCTATTAATGTATTTGGAAGTACATTACAAATATAATTCAGACAGGCCATTTCTATCTAACTATATATGCTATTAGTTCCACATGACATCTGCATTGAAACTTCAACAATGACATCTTAAAAAATGTAATCTTAAAAAGTATATCAGTTATTTGTCCATATTCTTTACAGAGGCGAATTTGTCAAGCAATGGGTAAAGCATTGATGTGGGTGGTGAACTGACACCCTCAGTTATTAGACAGAATGGTAAAATCATTTGATTCTCTTTTCTGCTGCAAACAATCAATGTCGACCTCTCTGAGGATCAAATAATCAGCCTTGGGCTATTTTCCCCATGCTTCCTAATGACAATGCTAGCAAATTATTTGGCTTACAACTTCCCATGCCAAGGAGCTGTATAGTTCCTTAAATCTGTGAATCACCTCGTCTGAGCCACACTAAAGGCCTCAGTTTTGTCTTCATAACAGCCTAAGAAAGAGTGGGATCTATAATAGCTGCGTATTAATTTATGTTATTCGCCATCTGTCTGAATATGTGCCTCTCTTTGAGAAATCGACAAGTGAATAGTGTGTATGAATTATGAACGAGGAAGTAGGCTGTTTTCAAATTTAATCTCATCCAGATCTAGTTGATACTATTTTTTAACATGAGCCGGAGAGCAGCATGTAAAATAGTTCATTTCTCACCAATACAGGTAAAAGCATAAAAGATGAACTTTCGCTGGTGGCCGAGTTCCCCCCGCTGCTTTTAAATGACAGCCATATCTCTTTGTCCCTTTAATTATTAACAGGACTCATATTAAATATGATTACAAACTATGATCAATGATGGAATTTTAATTACCACTAATAAGTGACCATCTGCTTGGCAGCCAAGGGGCAAGAAGGGGGTGGAGGTCAAGACCAATGAGAATGGAAACTGGCATTAGAGAGTCTGGCTCGCTGATGTCATCCATATGAGTGAAGAAAGTGTCTTGGCCACATGTGTGCCAGGGTCTAAAAAATTGACCTTCCCATCCCCTAGATATGCATGTATTTGAACATGTTTTTACACACATACATGCACACACAATGTGAAGAGCTCAGTATCAGACTTCTTTACACTTACATTAGAGTGCCATTTCCTATTCCACTCTCATTGGTACCAAAATAAAAGCCTGATCTGTTCTGATTGTTGTATATAGATGGTAAATGGTTTCTGCAAAATTCTGATATACACGTTCATTCGCTGCAACAAACGCTCACTGTATTAAAGTCAAGGCAAAACCCATTTTATGTAATGTGACATATTTACAAGAAAAACAGGATATTCAAAGATGGGTAAAATAGGTTTCATTTTATCTTTCTGGAATTGATTGGATTGTGCAAAGTGGGCATTTCAGAACAAAATAGAGTCAGAACAAAATAAAGCGTTTAAAAAAAAAGTAGCTATCTGGCTATGATTTAACACTATCAAATATAGCCTGTGTGGTAATGTCATTAGAAAATAAAAGTATATATATATATATATATATATATATATATATATATATATATATATATATATATATATATATATATATATATATATATATTAATATAACTTTTACTCTGAATGTAAAAACAACATTGAGAGACTTAATGGTAAAAACAAGACTAAAATAGTGAGCACAAATGCTTATTACAGCTTAACAAATAAATACAGCATATTAATTAATCTTTCATGAATTTTGCAATATGAGGGTTACAATCTAGAGACAATCTTTTAGTAGTCTATCCCATACAAACAATATGTGCAAATGTGTTTAAATGTGTGTACTGCATAAGAAAATAGAAGAGTTCATTAAAAAAAAAATGTATATAGGGCATTTGTGTGCGTTGGACTTCCCTTGGTAATCTGGAAAGAATCAGAACAGAATGTAAAACTGAAACGGATGACCAGCAGCCTCCCATGGGCGTCACTTCATATCTCTGTCTATTCTGTATGATCTCTCAGACGCTCTCTCACAGTTGAGAAAGAAGGCCTGTGCATATCAGCATGCTACACAACATTGCTCTACACCAGGGACTACCATACGCCTTTGCTGCTCAAAGTCAAGATAAATGCCCTGCTCGGTCATTTCAAACGGAATCTCTCTCTAACTTTCCCCTGCTATCTCAGTGGACATCTTGTTAACATTGATGAGTTCAAATGTACTTCCTGTCTCTCTGAAAAGCATTCAACTCTCACTTCTTCACTCGTAGATGCTTTATTTGCTAGTAAACAAGTGATTGGCTGCTCAATGTGAGTGAGAGAACGTCAGAGTGAAACGGAAGGAGTTGACAGAGTCTTTTTAATTGTCTCAGGTTTAATGTGCTCTCAGGATCTTCATGGTGTGTATTCGCATGTCAAAAGCGCCCTGAAATTAACAAGAAGCAATTTCCTCTATGCTTGTCTTTCATTAGCAAATAAAATGGACAGTATTTGGATGAACACAGGGTTTAGACCTCACTGTGTGAGACAGCTGCTCTTTATCACATGTGACACCAATCATTCGGATGCTGTTAATGATGTAAACACACAACATGACATATTAAACAGACATCTGCTAGTGAGGGGAGACAATGTATGGGCCAGTACATATCATCTATCTATTCAGTTTGATCCAGAAAATAATGAGACAACAGACTTCAAACTATTTTAAGCCATTCATACTTTTACAAGAATAAACAAAGTTTAAAAGTCTAAAAATTGTGCAAAACACTTTTCCATTTTTCCAAACAAATCCAAAACTACAAGTTAATCATAATAAAGTATATTGTTAAAGAAATATAAATAAATAAAAAAGTATATAAAAATGGCATATCTTCCTTTAACTTACAGCTCAAAAATAGGTTCAGTATGACACGCTTGAGTAGGGTTTTTTAACCTGGGGTCTGGGGACCAAAAGGAGCGCAAGGGAGTGACAGGTGTCTGCGGAAAAGTCTAGAGAAAAACTGAAATAAATGAAAAAATATGAATAAATGAAATAAATGATTTATGAATCAAATAAAAATGTGATTAAAATAAAAAAGTAGTTAGATTAAACTAGATTAGAATGAATAAATAAAATTAGATAAATAAAATTACAATTAAATAAGCAAACAAATAAACAATACATTTAACCGTACATTACTATTGTAAATAAAAAACTATATAATAATGTACATTAATTTTAACACATTATAAATGTAAAATATTGTGATTGAAAACTCCTGCAGAAAATAGACCATGAGCCAAATATATACGTTACAAAATAGTATAACGTAATGAAATGTGATATCTATTAAATTAAATCATCAACAACACTATCATCCGCAGCTATGAGCATGACCTCAAAACCATCAACTTGCAGACCTGATCAACATGGCAACCTCTCAGAACACCCTAGCAACTGCATAGCAATGCCCTGGAAACCACTCAAAACACCCTGGTATCATAACAGCAAATTTTGCACAAGGAAGTGCAACTTACATTTCCTTGAGAAAATACAACAATCTATTTCTGAATACTATTATACAGGAAATATCACCCTTTAATCACATTGTTACTGGATTTAATAGACACACTCTTAAAAGTACTAAGAAATGCCATCTGTTTCTGCAATGACAACACAGACAGTTGCTGTGAAAAAAATATACAACATGCGTTGGCAGGTTTCACTGCAATAAACCGTGTTAGGAACATTTGTTTAACTGCAACACTTTGTTTTGGATTGTTTACACAAGAGAAAGTACATACTATTGTTTTTAATGAGACAGTAATACTGCAAATAATGAAAAAAAGCAACAAACAGAGCCATAATTATCATTGCAACAATATATGAGTGTGTCCTTATAAACGCTTCACATAAACAGTGAGCATCAGGAATGGATATTGACTAGGGCGATATCAATGTCCACAACAGCAGTGTACAAACTCCAAACTGAGAAGCACACAAATAATAATAAAACAACACAAACCACCCTCAATGTTTGCGCAAGAGGGAGGTGAGTTTCCATTCCGCTCTCGCATAACTCTTCCCTGTCCGTCCAATCAGTGCTAACCATCTCAGGTTGGCGTCTCATGTGGTCTCCACACAAAGTACACCAATGCTGGCAAGTAGACACCTGTGTGGTTGCTTCGTCATCAAACGAATGCAGATTTATTCAACGCCTCAGCATCCATCCATCTCCACGGCAACAATGCCACCAAGAAAGAGGGTCGTGCTGGAGAGAGCGAGTGAGAGATGAATAACTACACCTGGAGATTTCATTACATGGACATTGAGTACAGGAGCGGGGCCCTAACTGATATTTTTAGCGTGGTACGCCCTGGAACGTCTAAACACAGTGGAATTTCTGAGCGATTGCCTATCTAAATAATGCAAGACTGCTCTCTCCGCTGAGCTCTCAAGCCAAGATGCAGGACACATCAGAAGATGACAGAAAACTGGAGGAGGAGGAGGAGCTTTCTCTCTGGCCTTCTGCAGAAGTCTGCCCATGTTCATTTCAAAACACTCCAGTGTAGTGGTCTCAAAGTGAGCCGTTGGCAGAGTGAACTTCCTTGAATGGAGAAAAAAAAAAAATTCCTACAGTATAATCTTGAGATATTATTCCGTATTTTCAGAGACATGGCTGCCCGTTGGCCTGTGGGCATTTCGATTACTATGCATTAATGCCATCTAGGAGTTAAAACGAAACACAATCCTTAAAGGGGGAACAGTAGGTCAGTGCGAAGGGTTTATATAGTGACATCAGGAACTCCTGGGGTCCTCAGTACAAAAGAAAGAAAGAAAGAAAGAAAGAAAGAAAGAAAGAAAGAAAGAAAGAAAGAAAGAAAGAAAGGAAGGAAGGAAGGAAGGAAGGAAGGAAGGAAGGAAGGAAGGAAGGAAGGAAGGAAGGAAGGAAGGAAGGAAGGAAGGAAGGAAGGAAGGAAGGAAGGAAGGAAGGAAGGAAGGAAGGAAGGAAGGAAGGAAGGAAGGAAGGAAGGAAGGAAGGAAGGAAGGAAGGAAGGAAGGAAGGAAGGAAGGAAGGAAGGAAGGAAGGAAGGAAGGAAGGAAGGAAGGAAGGAAGGAAGGAAGGAAGGAAGGAAGGAAGGAAGGAAGGAAGGAAGGAAAGAAAGAAAGAAAGAAAGAAAGAAAGAAAGAAAGAAAGAAAGAAAGAAAGAAAGAAAGAAAGAAAGAAAGAAAGAAAGAAAGAAAGAAAGAAAGAAAGAAAGAAAAAGAGATTGTAAAAGTCATGAGAAGTCTAGAGTAAAACAAACTCAGAGATTGTAAAAGTCATGAGAAGTCTAGAGTAAAACAAACTCAGAGATTGTAAAAGTCATGAGAAGTCTAGAGTAAAACAAACTCATCTGATGGAAACAATTTCTGCCTAACTAGATCAGTGGAGAAAGTCATTGAACACTGAAACTGTCATTATGTGCAACTGATATCTGTGCCAGAATAAAGCGGCTTTGTCTACTTATAAAGAACCACCAAAATAGTTGTTAAGAACAGAAACACTGATTTAAACTCAAAAGAGAGAGAGAGAGAGAGAGAGAGAGAGATCCATCATTATCAGTAGGAAGCATAGAGGCTCTCACAAGGACACTGGATGACTTTGAAACAGCGGATCAAACGACTTCATCAAACGTGGCAGAATAAACAGAATCAAGACTGGTTACCACTCCACTATCATGTGCGCTCTTCCTATCAAAGACACTCACTCACATGATGTTCTTGAGACCGGATAACACAGAGCAAGGACAAAGGTAGAGAACTGAGAGAGAGCTTGAAATTATACTTTGTGGTTAAAGCAAAGAGGAAAACACACGGACAACAACACACCAAGCAGCATCTGCCGTTGCTGGAAAAAAAGTCTATTTCAAGCAAGTCAATAATGAGATTTGAGACAACGGCTGATTCATGTCATTTTACAAATCACTGCTGTTCAATTGCTTTTAAATTTGCAATCGCACGCAGCATGCAGATGCTAGGTTGTGCTGTGCCGTGCCGTACTAAGCACTGCGATCGCAATATCTCTTGATTTCGTAAGGATTGGCTAGTCAAAGTTCATTCCTCATTCTTCCGACTTCCTGCGGTGCAATCCATATTCGCAAATCTGACAAATAAACAGAAGACAAGGGACTGAAATTTTATTCTGGGGTGAGAGGAGGGGGGTAAAGGGAGGAAGAAAGAGAAATGAATTTATAAAAAGAAAGAGAGAGAGATGGGCCATAACAAAGAGAGTTGAGATGGGAAGTTGTGTCTTCCCAGCATGCCGTGCCGTACGTCAAGCAAAGAGGAATGGCATAATAAGTTTTAGCACTCCCGTGGGCAGCCGCTGGCCTGTCTGTAATATTGCTAGCAGCTCGCACACGAGTTCCGCGGCAGCAGAGGTGCCATAACAGAGCCCAGGACAACCCTAACCGAGTCCCAGTGCCACTCTGCCAGAACCGAACTGCTGTAAATTCACAGAGGTCCCGGCAGACTCGCCGGCAATGCCAGAACCGCAGCCCGAAAGAGGGAGTCATAATCAGGATGGTCTGGAACATAGCCCTACTACAACTGGAACAGCCATTAATCACGCTCAATGGAGAAGTTTAGAACAGAACCTGAGGAGGGAGGGAGAGAGAGAGAGATACTCAACAGTCATGTGAGCACGCCAGCGTTGAGAGTGTGATCTGAATACTTTTGAACCAGTGTCTTACAGTTTGTTGTCTACTAACAAAAGGGGTGTGTCCCAAGCCAAATACCTTATTCAGAAAGGCACGGATAATGGCTTAAAAATTAATAATGAATTCTACCGAAAATAATAGGAAAAATATTCGGCAGACACAGTCACTCCTCGTGTTTGCTGGATAACAGGTGAGCCAGGGGACAGCACTATATTATTGCCTAAATAAGCATCTAAATTCACTACGCTATAACGGCTGTGGAGTGAAAGAGAATAAACTTTATGAATTAAATGAGCAGTGTGCGATCGAAAATAGCTGTGTCGCCGTCTCTGTCCCATCTCTCAGAAATCAGAGCTTTGTAAAGAGTTATATTAACTAAGATACTAAATCATACACATTTCTACTACTTGATATGTATATTTAAATGTTTTCAACCTTGTATGATATGATGGTGTAGACCAGGGGTTTCAAAGTGTGGGGCGGGCCTCCCCAGGGGGGCGCCAGAGCATGCCATGGGAGACGCGGAGAGTGGTAAAAAATTATATTCATAAAAAATTAAATTAAATTATAATAAATTCTATTGCACAGATGGACGAACGCAAAATATGATTGATGCTAGCTCAGCGATATATGCAAAGTTCGCCAAACATCACCATGATTTTGAGGCGGAGGACGAAGAAAAGTGCCATCATCATTGCAGCCTGCGCATGCGCTTCAGTAATTGTATGCGAGAGAGATCTCAGGACTGGTGGGAGCATATTGTGTTTAAAGGGGTGGTAAAATGCCATTTTCACAAGATGTAAAATACATTTCTGATGTCCCCAGAGTGTGTGTGTGAAGTTTTAGCACAAAATACCCACATATATTTTTATATAGCATGCTAAAGTTGTCACTTTTTGAGGGTTTGCAAAAACGCACCGTTTTGTGCCTAGCCCTTTAAATGCAATGAGCTGCACAGAGGGCGGGGTTTCAAGAGCTTGTGTGTGTTAGCAGCTGCGATTACCTCACGCAGACACATTAAAATGACAGAAACTGTTCTGACTTTAATGTTAAAACGGTGTCCATTTTATAATTTTGTATAATTGAGAATACATTTAAAAATTCATTTTTCGGGAATGGGAAAGGTCCCCAAGCCAAGACTCAAACCTGGGTCACCTGAAGCACAATTGCACTACATGCCACTAAGACGAGGTTATAGGCGCCAACAAATTTAGATACTTAAAGAAATGTCACAATTATAATAAAGAATAATTAATTTAGGAATTATACAAGGCATATTTGACAAATGAAAATTGAGAAGGGAACAGAATTAAATTTAAAACAGGCTTCTCGTGTAACTTTACGAACTTCCTGTTAAAACCAACCCCGGTTTTATCCGAATACAGATAAAAATAAGTGTGAGATTGTTACAGATACAGATATTGGCTGTGCTGCACACCCCTAATGAACAACATAAGCCTATTCGGATGGTACTAGTTTTCTAAACGACATTTGAGTTACAATTTTTATCACTCGACTTCTGTGATTTCATGTACCGATTCGGACGGGACTAACATCTCTGTGTTTATTGCAGAGGTGGGAGTGTGTGTTTTCTAGATGTATGCGTTACAGAAGGTAATGTGCTGTGTTTGTGTGCATCACGTATGATGAATATGTCTTAAAATATTATTTAATGATATAATTTAAATGTATTATAAAAAATTCAAAACAATTATAAAAAAAAAAATTCAATAACCTTCTATAAACTTCACACTGACACTGATTTTAAAATGCAGTGTTCCAGTTAAAATGCAGTGTTATAGTTTTTTTTCCCTGCGATGTATTAATTTTATAATAAAATTAATTTGTCGGATACCATCCATATTGAAATGAAATGAAAGCATGTTGAAGATTGGTGAACAAACAGTAGCTTAAAAACACACAAGGAGAAGCATTAGGTTAACACAACATCCGCAATCACAGACATTTGTATTCGGACGGGATTATCATTACCTGAGGTCATTTTTCCGGACCTTTTTACAGAAGGTTAAAGTCGCCGTAATCTTTACTGACATTGTCCATAATGATTACTGAGATGGCATTCGAATTGGATTAAAATCACAGAGAAGCTCTGGTAATAATTACTTTACCCCACCTCTCCATGTAAAACGAATCCAGTCCAAATAGGGCTATACATGGAAATACATGCATCACAGGAGAAATCTGCCATGATTTTCAATTTCCTCAAGTTATTGCCACCAAACCTCAAATTACGTAATATAATTTTGAAACGGAAATTTCATTTTAAACATTTAAGGAATTAAACGGTCAACTCTTTTGTTTTACTAATTTCACTGCAGCTAGCATTTTACAACAAGTAAACACACATAAATCATATTTTCAGACTTTTTGCAAAATGTGACAAAAATAAATTTAGATTGGAAATAGTAAATAAGAATATTCCTGTTATTATTCGCTTCACTGACACCATTGTCTCCTTGGTAAACAACTACATTATTTGTGGAAAAAATAACAGGTACAATTGAAAAGATGTAGATTATGATATAGTATAATAATATAAGATATATATAAAAAAATTAAATCACAAACAATTTAGGCAAGTTTGTATAATACTGATTGTGTGCGTGCGCGCGCGCGTGTGTGTGCGCGTGTGTGTGCGTGTGTGTGTGTGTGTGTGTGTGTGTGTGTGTGTGTGTGTGTGTGTGTGTGTGTGTGTGTGTGTGTGTGTGTGTGTGTGTGTGTGTGTGTGTGTGTGTGTGTGTGTGTGTGTGTGTGTGTGTGTGTGTGTGTGTGTGTGTGTGTGTGTGTGTGTGTGTGTGTGTGTGTGTGTGTGTGTGTGTGTGTGTGTAAAAAGTGATGGCATTAATGGGAAGACTAATTAAAAAGTAAGTAAAAAACTTAGATACCACTGCTTTATGTCACATCAAAGTCAAACTTCAAATGTCTTGAAAACATGATGACTGTGAGGGGTTTTAGTGAGAAATCAGCTTGGTGAAATTAAAGGTACATCTTCGTGTCTGTGACCAGTCTTTACCGAGCATGTTAACCGATGATCCGAAAATAAGCTTACTATTAAAAAGAACAGCTGAACATCAGTTCACAAATAAAATATATTGCTTAAATAATTACTGCCTTAATTTATTTAAATTGATTTATGTTACTTGTTTTTAATGAATAGAAACTGACTTACATTGTTAATGTAAAAAATACAAAATAGTAGTTTATTTATCCAGGAAAATGTGACAACATTAAGTGTAAGTGGGACATAAATTTACATTTGATATTATATGTAGGCTATATATACGTATATATTTGTATATAGTATATAAGCATAAAATAAATGATGATGGAATGATAAAAAAAGTTTTTAATGTTTCATTGGGACCTTCACATAACAAAAAGTAGTTGTTAAAATCTGTTACAATAATAAATAAATAAAAACCCTCAGGCATAAACATTTCCAAAGCTGCAAAAACCAGCCATTCACGGGCAAGAGTTGATTTGTGATTTCAGTACCTTCACAGGTCACATCTAAAATAAACAGCGACAAAGGAAGCCAAACTCAGTAAAACAAGTAACACAATGAGGGAAAGGGACGATCGGCTTTCAGAAATCACAGCAGGAACTCTAAGCGAGGGAATTCTCCTGAAAGATTTCCTGTGATGGAAAGGAAAGACTTGCAGACACAACGGCACACAAGGGGCTGATGGGAGACTCTGATTTGACACAGAGCAGCTCTTGGGGCACTCAACACAACTGCCACATACAATCAATATTACAACTCGCACCTAATACAACAACATTTCCCAGCAGCTATGGGCCTTTTTGTGTTATCTATAATATAGAAATGCTAACATTCTGTGGGCATTGGATAAAATAAAATAAATAATAAAGCAGGTAAATAAAAACCAGGGTTCCCTGAAATGCCAAATACTGCTACTACAGATCCCAGATGATCAACACTATTGATGGTAACACTATTTCCATAATCCACTTAAGACATTCAACCATCTATAACTAACATGTCAACTAGCTGTCATTACAGTATTAGTAGACTGTCTGCTTAATATCTGCTAAGACTTTATTGTAAAAGTAAGTTTCATATTCATCACATTGTTGTAAATGAGATTCAAATCAATGATGAAATGACTTGTCAAATCATGGCTTCGTGATACAGCAGATTGTCCATCAAACATGACAAAACGCTCAATTACAATGCATTAAGGGACTTCTATACAGCAACAGCTAATGACAGTTTAAGAACAGGATGCCAAATTGCCATTAACAACTAGTTTTGAGTAATGAAGAAAAGATAACAGCATCACCCGTTAAATGTATCTTTCACCGTCTGGTACTTTGCACGGCCATGGTGATCGATGCATGTTTTGGAACACACAAATCAAGTGACCCTCGACAAGCACTTAATGACAACAAACGAGCGTCTCTCCTCGTTCTTCACCGATCCCGCTGTTTCTCTCTGTTTCTCATCGCCCAAACTAGACTGTCATCAGAGCCAATATCACACTCTTATTAAAACAAATGAGTTGATCTTGCAACAGTCTGCTCTAGATCCCTGTGATGTAATTTGGTCATCTGACTAGGTTAGGCTTAGAGGAAACAAAGCGATGACTGGAATTCGATAGTAGTTTCGTCAAATTTATGAGCATGGCTTCGTAAGTGACACTAAGCTGCTGATGAATCTTTTTTGTTATTTCCACCATTGTTAGCACAAGAATGGGATTGAATTTTTCATATCTGAAAGCATGAAATGAGCAAATAATGACCATATCTGGAGATGTATTAAGCTAGAAAATATGATGGATCAAATAGACCTACTGTATAGTCCAAAAGCCTAAGACCACATTGACAATTTGGGAATTTAAGCTAAAAATATATGGTTTTAGGATGTAAAAGAAAAGTATATATATTCATGACGTTATTTGTTTTTGTTTTTTTGTTTTTACATCCTAAAACTATTTATTTTTTAGATTTAGAATAAATGGAATATTATATTTTAGCATATTTACTTCAGTTTTAAATATATTTATTTTGTAGCTTACTAATCAAGAAAATTTTGCACATTGTTATACTGATAGTATAGTCTATATTTTGTATTTATTTATTAGAAACATTCATTCAAAACATGCGAACCAGATGGGATTTTCCCTGGTGGTCTCACATTTTTTTTTTCAGCCTATGTTTATTCATGGTGAATGAAGACTGAACCTGAAAAAGGTAATATGCATTACTCTCACTGAGAACCTTTCACTGCAATTTCACATCGCCCGCCACCTTCCAGCGTCTTAAACAAGGACCTTTCGGTGATGGGGACAGCGAAAGCTGGAGCGCAAGTGAAAGACTGAGAGAAAAAGGGGAACATTAGCTCAGACAGACACTACTCTGACACGCTGGGAAGAGATGGAGGGAGAGAAAGAAGAACGTGAGCGAAGACTGGAGCCTCTGCGTTTGACATGTGGAGACATCAAAGCCATGGAGGTGGAGAGAAAGGCAGAGGAGAGCTCATTAACATCGACATGCCAGTCTCTGACACGGCACCATGACACCATAATTACTGCCACGCTCGATAGTCCTTCAGCTCCACCCTCTCACTGCTCCAGACAGACAGAGACCAGGAAAACACCCATGCAAAAAGCGGATCCATAATACCATAAAAATGCTAGTGCTCTGGGCCTAGCGGTTTGTGCATATGCTACAGACATGCCGTGGAGCTCTTTCAGCAAATGCAGGTTCGAATCTGGTCTAATTGTGTATTCAAGTCTTGTCAGAAAGATCGCATTTACGAGCTCAATGCACATGAACACCATGAAAAGTTGTAATTACAAGTAGGAAACTTTTTAAGCCCTGAGTTACGGCAGACACAAAGGGGGTTATGCACAACAAACTTAAAACAGGTCACATCACTTCCGGTTCCGGTCTTTTGTATGTGCTTTGTTAAATACAGAGCTGTTTTACTCAAGTTACCAAAAGCTTCCTATTTCAGATAAATACTGTTCTTTTTTTTTTTACTTTCTATTCATCAAAGAATCCTGAAAAAAAATGTATACAACTGTTTTCAACATTGATAATAATAAATGTTTATTGAGCAGCAAATCAGCATATTAGAGTGATTTCTGAAGGATCATGTGACACTAAAGACTGGAGTAATGATGCTGAAAATTCTGCTTTGATCACAGGAATAAATTACATCTTAAAATATATTTAAACAGAAAAAAGTTATTTACAATTTTAATAATATTTCACAATATTACATTTTGTTTGTATTTGTAATTAAATAAATGCAGCCTTGGTGAGCAGAAGAGATTTGTTTAAAAAAATTCTTACCGATCCCAAACTTTTGAACAGCGTGTGTGCGTGTGTGCGCGCGTGTGTGTGTGTGTGTGTGTGTGTGTGTGTGTGTGTGTGTGTGTGTGTTGTAAAAAAGTTTGCCCATTTTTATATTTTTAAGTCTGATTTGATACCTCTCCTAAATAAACTGTATGCTATGAGGTAGCATTCATGTAGCCAGTACAGATAAATATTGTCCATATAATAGAATAAGTCTTTATTTCACCGTTATGACACTTGCACAGTAAACGTTCTCCTTTGGACCTGTCAACGGAACAGCACTATTCATTTCCATTCCATTGTCCCTACATGACAGCACTCTCCAAATTGAATGCAGGCCAGAAACCTGACCACATCGTGCCTGAGGAACCTTGGAAAACAGCTCTCTGCACACTTGACTACAATGCTGACATTTTGAATGGAGCGTCAATAGGTAGGAGCGTGCCGGCGTTGCATGCATGGTAAAGCAGACACAAAAGAGAGGCATGGCAATATAATTAACATTTAGAAGGGAAAAATGCAGTGTGAGACATTGAGAGCACAAACACGCACAAAGACGACAGCCGGCGCAATAAAAGGGCATGTTGACAATACATCTCAACCTGGAAGAAGGAAAAAAAAAAAGGAAGGAACAAGTGTGTGTGTTTTTTTTGTTTTGTTTTTAAATAAGACTGAGCCGGTATGGCTTGTACTATAAACACGCACGTGTCAAAGCATATGTCGTATAAGCTGTAGCAATTACAGCAGAAAACAAGTTCGCTTTAGAACAAGACACGCGCTGTTATTGCCATAGTAAGATCAATCACTACACTCTCTATTGATCTACGAGCTGATGGCTGCATTAATTAGGACGGTTGGGAACAATTACTCCATTAAATCAAAACATCCACAAACGCTCACAAAAAGTCATGCAAACCCCCCAGGGTAGGTTCATAAATGTGATCAGTTTGATTCACAGAATGAAGGAGACCTTCACTCACCTTGAACCTTGACCTCTCAATTAAGTTAGTGTCACAAAAGAAATGATTGATGATCATGGTCAAAAAGCCTGTCATGGGTAAATGGAGAACTAGCAAATTAAGGAATTAAAGAGAAAGAGGAGAGTCAAAGGGAATGGGCTGCTCCGGCAAAAGACCACAAAACATTCAAATTTCCAGTTCCTCAAATAATTGGTACCGTGGTGTCACCTGCTACAGAAAGGCATCAGTGTCTTATATTGGATGCTTTCTGTCTCCCCACAGTATTTTTTCTGTGAAACGAAGAGCTAGAGTTTGTTGTGATTGACAGGCCAATTAATTTGCCACTCTTAGTCTGGAGTCGGAGTCACAGAGCTGTAATCAGACGAGTGCGGATGCGATGCTAACAAAACCATGGGTTACCTTCCACTGGTCTGCAGCTCCTTCCTTTGCGAAAAGAGTTTGGAAGTGTGCATGTCATAATGGAAAGTACTGTATGACACATTTACGCAACGTAATTACAGACAGGCTCACAAACATGAGAACACAATGGACATTTTTGTCCAATAGCTAGTGTATCAGATTACTGTATTATCAATTATTAATGTATTTAATAATAAAGAAAAATTAATAATAAATGTAACTCTATATAGTACATATAGCAAGAACGTGATGCTGATGAAGTCATGCTATTACTGATATGCTGGGCTTAAACTTAATAAAAATGCAAGAATAGAATGGGAAAAAAAGTGCAATAAAATGGCATAAAGCCTCATGCATTTTAATCAAGTAAATGTGCCACTGCCGGAAATACTAAACTGTTTTTTTTTTGTTTTGTGTTTTTGAGACAAAAGCTCATCAATGAAAATGCTGATACACAAAACAAATGCATTGCTTGGCATGTTTCCTCCACACGTCAGAAGCATGCACCTGTCTTTCATTTCTTCGGTCTACCTTCTTCCCTGCTGTACTCGCAACCTGTTCAAAAGTAACTCCTTGCTTCTTTAGCGTTCTCATCTCCATATTGCATGTCTTTGAGTGGAGCCATGTTCTATGCTGTGTGTGAATTGTGAACAAATGAAAGGGATCCCTCAGGCACTGCTGCTCGGTCTTATTCTTGGCACTTCACCATCATGAATTCTCACAGAAGACGGATTCCAAAAGCAGAAACGGAGAGAGAAAGAAGGAAGGAGGGAAAAAAAGAGGGCAAAGGGAATGTAATTGAACTGCCATGAAAAATTAGCATCACCTAGCTCCTAAACCAGCTCTATGAGGTACTTAGCGAAAAAAAGGCCATTTGGACTTCAAACCATGGTATCAACTGCCAGATTTCATGCCACCTTTGTTTACGAGCCTGAAATTGATTTATTGAGGAGGGGAAAAAAGAATGAAATGAAGGATCTGTGTAGTAATTGACCCTATGACGATTCTGGTCCGGATACACACGATTGGTCAGATGTGGAATCCTTATTATCTCATTTAATCAAGATGGATGAGGAGATGGTTCAATATCATCTGAGCCCAAGAGGCCACATGGAACAACATGAAAGCAAAGAGCCATACCTGAAATCCCATTAGGTCCAAGACAACACGACCAACCAATGAAAAGACATCTTGTACATCTGTGGGCCCTTAGAACAAATTTGGACGGCTAGTTTTTGGATGGTGCTTCATCTAAAGCAGCTCTGGCAGATGATTTCATTAGCCGCAACGGGTCAACAGATCCTTCTAATGCTTCCATCAGATGTTAGCGTCCTATTAACATATAACCCTTTTTTGAACTAAGAAGTTCTCCTTCGCCTACATGCACCTGGATGCAGATGAAGTGGATGCTCAGAGCACTACAAACACCCACATGTTTCCACAATCTGTGGAAATATTCATAGTGCATCCAGACCGAGCAGACAGGGAGAGACTTTCTTTGTTTTGGCTATTAAAGCAGTCAACACTGCTGCAAAGCCGACAGCAGCTTTTTATTCACTCACCACCTAATTTCAGAGAACAATGAGGATCATGAAAATTGCAGGGACCTCTAATTGACTGGCTTAGATGACTGGCGTGACGCTAGCGTCGCTTGTTTCGTATCTGCTAATGTGACACACACACACACACACACACACACCTAATGTGACACACACACACACACACACACACACACACTCTCTCTCTCATTCTGTCAATGGTAACACTAAGGGCCCTCTGATGACAAAAACTTCCCATAGACAGCAATGACAGAAGCTCAATTAATATACCATAGCAGCCGCAGTTTCAAAGAAGTGAGGACCTATCTGTTCACTCCGGGCATATGAGCTACAGACAATGCTGCTGACAGGTTAAAGCAATTACACTGAGGGGATCAGATAATTGGACATTTTGTAAACCAAAGCAGGGAAGAGGGTATTAATATTGTGCATGCTGATTTACGCATGATAAGAGAGTTTCAGTTTTTTCTTTTTTTTCTTTTTCTTCTTCATTTTAACATGAAAGACATTTCTATACAAATATAGTCCAAAGTGGAAGTCCACATAAATAAACAAATTAATTAATAAAGTCATGTTTACATCTGATATTAAGATGAGTTTTGGTCGATCGGATCACAAGTAGATGGGGGAACAATCCTGTTTTTTGGTGCTTAATCCGTCTGTTTTGTTCATTTTCAACCACTTCTGTCCTTCTTTGAGAAGAGGCTCTATGTGTGCTTAAATCTAAGGGCTTTTTCAGATCTTTAGATCTAATGTATGAAATAAGCTTGCGCAATTTACATATGAACGCGATTGGAGACGACGGAAAAACAAGTGGAGAGCAGCAGCCTTCAAGACCACGGTGAGAACATTAGTGCTTAGTAAGTTTTCATCTTCAAACCAAACTTGGGACTTCAGCCGACCAAGTTTAAATCCCCTCTGGCTACCGAACTTCCCATAATGTTTACACGTTAGGTCAGTAGGTGGAGAGTAGGCGGTCTTTTGACTATCCTCTGTGGTGGAAAGTGGACAAGCTCAAAACAATTTAGACCCCATTTACACCTGCATTTAGCGCCGTCCACTTGTGATACGATCGACCAAAAACACATCTTAATACCATCTTAATAAGGGTGCAAACAGGGCCTAAATGGAAGAGATATTTCTAATTTAACGATTTCATAAAGATCTATTTTTTTCTAAAGCTGTGTATATGTAAATATTCTGTGTTTTAGATGCTGTCAATATATTATGTTATATTGTACGTGTAAATGTTATATTGTAAACACAAAATTGAATGAGATCAGGCTGGCCATGGTCATTATCAACAATGTTTTAGGAAAAAAAAGTTGTTTAAAGATAATCAAAATTATCTAAATGCGTGTTCCATGGAAACGTAAATAAATAAATGATGGTGGGTTGGAACAACATGAGGTTGAGTAAATACTACTCTTTATAAACTATTATTTTAACAGGCTAATCAAAATAACCACTGGAGAATACTCACTCACTGAGACAGATGTGTCAATCAGTGCAAATCAAAAAACAGCCAGCACATATTAACAAATGCAGGCAAAAGAAAAGAAATGCTTTGAACCCACACCACACACATAGATACTAAAGCTCAAAAGCCTGGCCTCAGGTGACTTAAGTCTTTAATAATACACTATGTGATACCAAAATTCAATTTGAAACAATTTTTTCAACTACTTCAGTCATAAATCCTCCATTATCCTTTTCTGTCTGTCTCTCTCACCTACATAAATTGTCATTTATGTCAGTCGATCGGCTGCGAGAAAAGCTAGTTTGTTTAAATAACACATCATCACATACACTATACATATGTGAGCCATCCCAGTAGACGGAACATAAATAGAAACAGCTAACAATATAAAGATTATTCAATAAATAAAATATTATTTTATGTTCTGCAACAAAATATAACAGCATAGGGGTTTGGAATGACATGAGATGAGTAAATAATGACAGAATTTACATTTTGGGGTGAACTATTCCTTCAAAGCAGTTTTAATCCCTATTGGGAACAAAGCCACAAGTTCTTTGACATAAACTAGATGGGAAGTTTTGGATCTTTGGAGCTTCTGTACATTTGCAATTTAGTTCAAAGTTACAGACATTTTTCATCTAGCGTTTCATTATTTCCATGCCTTTTGTTCTTGTATATAAATTGAAAATTCTGAAAGAAAAGAAAAAGAGAGAACAACAAAAGCAACCCTTATGACTTGTCCTCTTTCTTTACCTGAAGATGACATATTCAGCATCGGGCAGAGTGGAAAAAGAAAAACTTAGAAAGGGTTTTCATCATCCCGTTCTGAAGATGTATGACTGGCGTAACATGAGAAAAATGAATTCCCAATTGAGCGGGTTATCAATATTCAACAAGTGTACGTAACTGTCCTCCCACTATACCCACCAGATCCGCCTGACGATGACTCTAAAGAAGTCTAACGTGCTGCACATCAGCAATGAAGGGAGGTGGCGAAAGAAAAAATGAGGTTGAAAATATGTCCCAAGAGCATCTACTGAGTCTCATTACACCACTCGGTTGTTTCATTTTCTCCTCTGTATTTTCATTTTCCCTTTTAGCTGTTTGTTGGGAGGTTTCTGAACCCATCAGAGGTTGAAAAGAAAAAAAACTTGACAACAGCACAGAAACACAAGCCACTTTTTATGTCAAGATCCGATGGATTTATGACAGTTACAACTACAAAACAAGCTCTTTACAGAGCACATCTTTCTCTCTGATTTCAGACGAAGACACACCAATTTAAAGGTAGCATACCGAGGGCAGGAAGAGGTCAAGCTTGACCATCTGCCTCACATGATTCAGCGAGATCAATTTCCTGTTACCTGCTGCCATTTATTAGAAGTTATCACAATCAACATCACGATGAATGATCTGGAGATGACTCTGGGTTACAAAAAAACAATAGCAATGTGTCTGGAAAAAAGCTAAGCTATCCCTTTAATATACAGTCATCATACTATCCTTACTAATAGTGATATTAAAACACGTATTAGACTTAATATCAAGAAATGTGCATTGTGCAATAAAAAAGTAATCCAAATAAAGTTTCATTATACTATTTTTACCAGTAAGTCTCAAGCAATATGTCAGTAAATATGTTAATGGATTTGTATTATACTTACTATGAAATAAATGTATTTTAAATACACTTCGGTATAGTTTATATATATATATAATGTGTGAAAACAGACTAGGGGCAATAAGATTCGGGTCAAGACTCAAGAAAAACTACCAAGTGTGAAAACAACATAAGTGCAGAACAAGAATGATATTTATACAAATTTCACACTATTCTCTATTCTCTAATGGTTATAGATTTTGGGATCACGCAGGGTAACAAAGTACCTCAGTCCTTCTGAGCAGTTTTTATATTCTTATTCAGAAGCTCCTTAAATCATTTGAAGGCCTGAGAGAGAAAGCCAAACAGTATTTTGGATGACTGTTTTAAAGTTTCCTGTGAATGAAATTTTCTGTCTTTTCAGCCTCTGACCTCTACATGGACCTCATTACTGAAGTTGGCAGGCCTGATCTTTGACCCCAGTTCCTCTGAGTCAGTGCCAACTTTAAATGAGGCTTATTCATACATCTCATACATTTTCTCTCTGTGAATGGACGTTCAGTATGGCGGACCACCCTAAAGGCCAATTTACACCAAGAACGATAACTATATTGGTAACCACACAAACGGACGATATCGTTCTGTTTATTTAATAAGTGTGCACTGACTGAGGTTATGTCGCCTGCTTGAGCTTGCTAAAGTCATGTGGATTCTGATTGGCTCTCAATATTTATTTAGAAAAAAAAAAAACCGAGACATGTAGCACCTTGTCCACAGAAGCAGTGCGCAATATCATTGTTAAAGCTGCTCAAATTGAATCTCTTTGCATGAAACTTGCCCTTACCAGCACATATATTCAACACTTATATAAAAGACTAGAACTAATTCTTGAAATTTGTGTCTAAAAAGAAAGTAATGCTTTCTATATACATCGTGCCTTTCCATGTTTCGGCCTTAAACGAGCATTGCTGACACATCGATTAATCAGGCCACTTGTTTACCACATTAAAAAGCTTTCGCACAGGCATTTCTCTTGTGTGAGACGAGTCATGCGGGGCAGTGAGAGAGAATGTGGAAAAGAAAAAAAGACAGGCAGAGGAGTGGAGATTCATCTCTTCGCGGCGGGTAACGGAGCAAGATTTACGATCCGCACAACGCTCGCCACATTTCCCTGTCCCTGCCAGACGACAACTGCTTCATTATCATTTTAAATTGGGCTTTTTGTTTCCGGCGACATGAAAACAGCGGCAAGGTAATTGAAAAGTAAACTGCCGTTCTCCAACGACCTCTACACAGCATCCTAATCTTCAAACAGCGGAGAGAGAGAGAGAGAGAGAGAGAGAGAGAGAGAGAGAGAGAGAGAGAGAGAGAGAGAGAGAGAGAGAATAAATATTTGGTAGAAAATTCAGTCTTTTTTAAGTTGAGTGAAAGGAGTTTTAACATTCAGAAAATATCCATTATTTTCAGCCTCACACATGTGAAACTAAATGTAATTTTTAGTTTGACCTCCTGAAGTCGATTATCAACACTCGTCACCCTTTTATGCTTTATACTCTATTTATATTATTTGATGTTTGCAATTTTTGCAACCTTGTAACTCAAATTTCTAAATATGGTTGTCCTGAATTAATTTTTAGGGATGAACATTACATAAACATCACATTGAAACAGAGTGTATAAAAAATAAATCCATAGAATGGATAACAGGGTTGATTGGAAATAAACAAATAAAATAAATAAATGTAAGTATAGATGAATACATATTTGTATTAATATGACACTATAATATAATAAAAATGCAGAATTTTAACCATTTAAAATTGATAGAGAAAGAGAAATAAAGAGGGAGAGAGAGTAAGGTTGAATTAATATGTACATTTTAAGTTAGTCAGTGAGCATTTATGTAAATGAATGCAAAAGCTGTGCCAATGAATGATTGTGGAAACCTGGTGAAAGAGAGAGAGAAAAATCTGCAAAAAAAACAGCAACACCACCAACACAGAGGACTAAGTAGTGACAGCGAGGGGGACGCGCCAGTGTGCCTGGAGGTGGCAGTGTGCATTAGTAAAAGTGTCTTGTCTGCAGGCCAGGTGTATTCATGACCATTTTACACAGCCCATTTCCTCCTTAGTCACTCCTCACAGCACAAAGCCGCAGAAGAAGTCCTGTTATTACAGGAGCTGTTAGCCAACACATCCGCAGCGCCAGGACTCACATAACTGTTCGCATCGGTCCCTCCGCAGCCCGACAGTCAGTCGAGGTGAACTGTACGAGGAGGTCCGAAATGAATAATTGACACAGTCGGTTTTCGGATGGCGCAGGGCATCTGAGACAGGCTAAGATTAGCCACTGTTGCTCCTGACAGATGGGAGGCAGTTGTCAGAGGAAGGAGAGGAGCAGAGGAGGATCAGATGTCAGCTCATTACAAATTCACATTGCTCTTTTTGCACCTAACATCCATTTAACCTTTCACCCCCGCACACAAGCCTCATACATACAGACACCAGCGGCTCCTTTACAGAATAAACGTATCCATTTATTTCTGCGTTCTGAATGAGACAACACAACTGCATGCCAGCACCTAACACAAAACACTAGCTTCAAACATGCCCATAAACAAAAGTAGCTTCCTCTTAGACTATGTCTATCTATATTCCTCTCAATCTAAATAGTATAAAGATCACGAACCATTTGCCACTACCAGTAGTCAAATTTATTTATATAGCGCTTTTCACAATACACAGTGTTTTCAAAGCAACTTTACAAAAAGTTATACTGTTCTGTTTATAAAGTCTTAGTGCTTAGTGTCATTTCTTACTGTGGTTTCAGAGCTTTAAAAGCCCTGAAACATCTCAATGTCAGCTAGAATTGTAAATAAAGCATGAAGCCAGACTTATCCAACATGACCAATATCTTTATCCAACATAGCATATGTTTCTATAGCTACCAAATATTTATATATATTTATTTGTGTGCTATGTATGTTTATTACAAGTTGTGTTAGCTTAGCAACATGCTAATAGCAAACTACATGAAACAATTGAGATAAAAATGTCCTGTGCTATTTGCATGTTGCTATCTATGAACAGCATAGAAATAAACATTAGCATCATAGCGGCAACATACCAGTGCAGTTTTAAAATTGTATGCGAGTTGAATATAGATCACCACAGACAACATATACTCAAAGTAATTGAGTTTAATGAATGCAAAAAGATCGAAGGATCTACCTGCTGTTAATTGAAGGTCTGAGAGTATTCCTGAAGACAGCCAGTGTTCATTAGGACAGTAGACTCGTTTGAGCTGGAGGCAAACTCATTAATTTCTGAGGACATGTGCTATCAACATATAAAACAGCTCCTGGCAAGTAAACAATGGACTGCATGTCTCGCATGACAACAAACACAATGTCAGCTCTCCAACTAAACCCAAACCTGACATGCTGACTGGTAATGCATTTGATTAGCTGCTATCCTATACATGCCTGTGTGTATCTGTACACACAATACAGTGCAAGAAGTCAAGCCTCTGCACTTCCTTCCCAGCTCTACACAATCATAACACTGTTACAGTAACTTAAAAAGCTTGTAAGAACAAATGTGAACATCTTATTATAAATACTAGTCCTAAAATGAATCCTAAAAAATGCATAATTGCAAATAATGAATCTTAAAAAGTGGATGTCACTCCACAACTTCTGGTTTGTACTGTACACACACTATAAAAATTACAAATATTACACTATTTGTCATTGGAAAATAAAGTATATACAAATGTATTATTCCAAGAAAACCATTGTATAATAAAATGTTCTCTACATGCATCTCTACAACATCAAAACAATTTATAATGTTAGATTTGCTACAGATGTGTGCACAGGCCTGAATGTCAACCTCAAATATAGTTTAGTTCAAACCCTGATCAAACTCTACCTGTAACTTTCTAGTTACTCTAAAGACTTTGATCAGTTTTCTCGGGTGTCTTTGATTATGGTTGAAGCTAAACTCTGCAGGACCGGATTTGAAGATCCATGACACAAGCTATTTGTAGATTAAATTATTTCACTTCAGTCAAACGAACAGCTGTGCAGACAGTGTAGCCTCTTACTGAATGCCCACTGTATGTGTTTGTTTATTATAATAATACTGTACGAATGTATTTAAAAAGGTCTTCAGTTTAATTGGAACCAATTATGGGTCCAGATCTGGAACATGGACTACTAATCGGTATCCTCTAACAGTCATACTACTCTTCTCCTCTCTCCATTTAGTTAATCTATAATGCAATATGCTGATTTGGTGATCAAGAAACATTTCTTGTAATCATCTATGTTGATGATGTTGTGATGTTGTGGTGCTTTATGTTTTTGTGGAAACTGATTTTTTTTCAGGATTCTTTAATGAATCGAAAGTTTAAAACAACAGCACTCCTTTGAAATAGAAATATTTTGCAACATCATTAATGTTTGCTTTCAGTCGCTTCTGAATAAAGTATAATTTCTACCTTAAAAAAGAAAATCCCTAAATCTTTAATAGGTATACGTTTAACCTTAACAATTTATTTTGAAATATGACTCAAGGCTTAAGGAAAGGATTTTGTCGTTAATTTTTAATACCTTTGTCTTTGTACTTTACATTACACTTTGCATTGCAAATAACCAGCTTGCTTTTTGTTTTCAAGTCTCCTTCTGGCAGGTCAGAGCAAAGATTATAGAGCAAATTACCACTGAGTTCAACCAGTTACAGACAGATGCAGTCCAGAGCAAAAGAATGCCATTGCTTAATCATGACTTGATCAATTCACCTTCTAACAAACCACAAACATCCTATGACTTTATGCCAAGAACTCTAACTGATTTATTGTTCTGTACATGATTCTAAAAGTTCAGTCCAAATTCCATAATCTTTCTCTTCTTCTGATTAACTTCACGGATCAGAACATTGAGATTAGCAAAGAATTCTATTTCAAGTCTCCATCAAACGTCAGCGTAGGATCAGAGGTCTCTTCGGGATTACGAGCTCGGCTTCAAACGTGACAAACAAGTACCAGCTAGAACGGTCCAAATGGGCATCGGCAAACCAGATCTTTTCATCCGCCAAGGCGCCATAAAATAACAACCTGACGTGGGTTTGGAGGGTTTTCTTGTCGCTTTTGTCCTTCTTAAAAATATCCTCAGTGTTTTGATGCTTCCTTTATTTATGACTACAAAGAACAGCATTGTGGGAGTGAGGAGAAAAATAATACTTGGCAGACCTTCCTAAAGCACGCTTTTGTATTTTTTCCTTAATAAAACCCTATTCAGCACAGGGGTGACAGATAACAGACTGTTTGTATACGCAATAAACAGACATATTCTACATCTGCCAGTCTTTGATTCTGTAGCGCTGATAACTTGCATGCATGAGCTATCAACTGAAACTTGAAAAAACAGTCTTTACAGTCCCCTAATGAGCCCGTAGCCAGGCTCAATCTCAGGGTGTGATGCGAATCGCAGCGCTAACCATGCGGGAGAGCCTTCTCTAAAGAGATGCAACAGTAGCGAGTTTAGAAAAAGAGGAAGAAGTTAAAAAAGGGACAGAATCCATCATCAGCCACCCTACACCAGTACTGAACTGTGAGCGACCTCAGAGGGCTGACCACAGGGAGAGAGAGTACAATATGCTCGCTGACTTTTTCTTTATGCTTTGCCCTGTGTCTTTCTTTGTTGTTTTTTTTCTACCGGCTCATGCCGGGTGAAATGACGGACGCGGTGCAGAAGGTTGGGGTGTCAAATCCATCAGTTGGCTAAAAGAGGGGGGCTGATGGTGAAGAAGGTGGTCAGCAGTTTTCACTAGATCCATCACGCAGTCGGTCGCACTCAGAAAAAGCCATAACAAATGAGACGGCATGGAGGAGGCCAGAAGGATCTAATCATAGGGAGTTAAATCAAAGATTATTGACACATTGGAGCCAATATGGCAGCTCTCATCTAGGGTATTCAAAGGAAGACGACAGTATGTTTGAAGGTTAAGGGATTTTGTAGAACTGCAAATTCTGCCATACACTAGGAGGCGGCATGATGTTTGATGTGATGAACTTTGAAAGTGTTTTTGAGTATGTTTACTTTAAAAATTACAACAGTATGGAACAAACTGGACTGGAGTCTACAGGAAATAAAGTGACGAACAAACTGCCTGTTTTTTGTTATGTATTTCTTTAACTGAAGGTTCCGCAATACCCTTCCAGATCATTCAGTCCCAATTCAACCCCTGGTTTGAAGACAAATGGAAGAGAGTATAAAACAGTACTGGAGCTCTGTGAGTCTTTATGTAAAGAGAATGAAGCAACGCTCCACAGGACTCCAACCCCCTACAGATGATCCAAATTAGAATTGTATACAAGTTCTGGGGGATGTGTTTTGGCTGTATGTGCTATTGTAGGCCTGTAGAACAGTACTATTCTTGGAGGGTAGGAATAACACAATGCTTCAATTTTACAGTTTTTTTATTGAGTGCTTATGCAACACATCTAAAGGCAATTGACACACATGCATGACACAGATTAGATTTCCCTGCAGAAACAGCAATAGGAAAGCACAGACAAAGCTTTTCGTCCCGATTAGCTGTGTTTAACGCAGCAAATTGCAGCCTGCATTATCCACTGATAAAACACCTGCCTATGGAGCTCTGGCTGCTAGTTCATATACTGTTAACCAGAACAGTTCACAGATAAATCATTGTTTCACTGGCTTTATGCTACAGTAAGCCACAAGATCATTTATCAAGCAATCCAGCCAAGAAGACTGGGGCAAGGAGCCAGCACTGCTTTGACCTTTGACACTGGCAAGGCAGGACTCTGTCCAGAAAAAAACACCCCACAATATACTAACAAGATGGGAATTTGAAAATACAAAGTCACTAAGTGGTGATTGATAACATAATAAATTCATAATTAAGTGCTGTCTGCATGAGGTGTGCACTTTTGATGTTGATGTGCAATTTCTGAACTTATGGATACTATACGGACAGCTGACTGATGTTGATATAAAATGTTCTTGTACTAATTTAATATTTTCAGGATCTCTATGCCCATGACAACGATGAGAACAGAATGCAATGAAAATTCACGCTCATCGATTTTCTAAATGCATGTTAAAGATCTTATTGCGAACAATTAAAGGTGAATTGCAGAAATGTATTTTGTCATGCTGGTTGAAAGTCTCATATCCTGATAGCAATCACTCTCTAAGCGGTCTAAATGTATTTTTATAAATATATGTCATCTGTGGAAGGTGTAGGACCATAAACTGTTCGTTTAATGGTTGCGTTCGGTTCGAACAGTCCTATTGCATGTGTTCCCTGTCGGTCAATGTGTGTTTGCATACCACTGCGCAGGCTGTTCACAAAGACATAATAAGTCATCAGCACGTTCACGTACACTGTGCAGGAAGAGCGAAAATGGCAGGCAAGCAGCAACAACCTAACTTTCCTTCTAAACCGACAACAATTGGCACTGGCAAAGGATCTATGATCTATATATCTTTATCGAAGCCAATCAGACTCTCATTGTGGAAACCCTGTCATGCAAGAAATAGTATTACACACTGACAAGTTTTGCTATCTAAACAAACCGAAAACTTGCTCCATCTTATGTAGTGTAACTAACTGTACTATAAAGTTTCTCACCGATGAATGACACATGATATTGGTATTGCAGTAACGTTGTCTCCTGTCTTCTTGGCTTTCAGGAGGCGTGGCTTTGGATGGCGATTTGCAGGCAGGGTGGGACGTACGCTTTTACTGCTATCAGGCTAAAGTTAGCATTTTCCAAGATGTCCCACAGCACCTTTAAATAGTTCAATTTTACTTCCGTTTCATCTGGGGGAATAAAATACCTGCTTATAAAACTTTATAAAAAATGTAAATACAAAAAAGCTAAATTGGTAATGCAACCTATGAAACGATATTTAAACAACAGCAACATTGAGAAGCTCTGACTGAGGTAATTACTGTAAATAAAGTATTAATTGACGGATAATATAAAACTAACAATTATAAAATGATAAATATACATTGAATTTAGTTGGTCTGTGAGGCATATGCCATGTGCAGTCAAAAAAAAAAGCCTAAAAATTGGTACGTATAACACGGAAACCTTTTAATCATGAAATCAATTAATCATACTACAGACACAACATATTATTTCCAGCATTTCTAACTGGACATCACAGCCTATTCATAATCAAACTAAAAATGCTAAACTAAATGCAAACTAAATCAAACATATCCTCAAAAACTTAGTCAACTGAAAATTTGGTTTGTACTTAGTCACAAAAATAATCATGTTTAAACTGGATGTGCATATTGTATATTTGTATAATCATATTCCAAGACTATAAAAAAAAAAAAAATAAGATCAGGAACATGAAATAAAGTTATTAGGGTCCATTCTGATATATCTTGTCTTGAGAATTAAATAAGCAAATGTCATGCATTTAAAAAAATAAAAAATAAACTCAAAATGTAGCAGAAAAAAAATGGCCTCAACTGTAACAAACAGCTTTATCTGCATAAAAGGTTTAGAATGCTTTGAAAGCTTCATTTAAGTCAGGCTCATTAAGGAGTGCTCAGGCAGCAGAAAACAAACAGGTATGTGCCACTTATGCTTTCATGTAAGAAGAAAGTGGGAAGAAAAGGGAAAGCGGAAGAGAGGGAGAGTTGTTCTTAATTGCACTTCAAAATGGCAACAGCTGGCAGACAGCAAAAAAAAAAAAAAAAAAGTAGCCTGCAGTTATAATGCATATCATAGTCAGACAGAGAGAGACATTGACAGGAACCAAAAGAGAGTGAAAGGAAGACCACTTTCTTGAGCACAGCCAACACTGTGGGGGATCCTGATCTATGTATGCCCTCTTTATATATAGAAAAAAGACTATTAACAGCAATAAGCTTTCATGTCCCGGTGCCTCGGGTGTGTGTTTTGACAGGGGAGATGAGTCCCAGACACAAACATGTTGCCTGCTGTGAGCTCGGAGACTAGCACATCTCAGAACTGCACCCTCGAGCTTGATGACTTCTACCGCAAAGGCCCTGGCAGCTGGCCAGACACACGGCTACAAACCCTCAAAGCGACCCTCCTATCACCTCTACAATACCAAACACAACAGCGTCTTATCTCAAATAAAGAAAACAGTCGGATGAAATTGTATAATTGTTCAGCAAACAGTCACTAATCTTATCCCATTCTAAACGCCTTGATCTGGCAGGCGGGTTTTATCCAATATAGTGTGCGAGCGTTGTCATTTATTACGTGTTTGAGATGTTCGGAACGCATACCTCTCGTGAGCGTCTCTGACACTGTGCCAGACGTTGCAGTGGTGCATGGTTCAGGATTTGTGCTGCACCATCTCAAATCAAAGCTTTCTTTAGGCAGCTTTGAGAAAAGCCAGTGTTTGTTTTTAAAACGTCTCAGTCACATCGTTACATATCTGAACCGAACATCAATTATGTGCAGTTAGGTAATATCCTGCCACAGCTAATGCCTTTTTACTACCAGTGAGAAGACACAAGAAAACAAAAAGTTGCACTTTACAACAGCACTTTAAAAAAAAAAAAAGTATTATTATTATTGGAGATATGTAGATTAAATATTATGAAATATGAGGCATGTAGTCCAAAAGTCTTTAAAGTCAAAGCCAACTAATTAAAACAAATAAATATTTTTGGGAATTATCAGGAAATATTAACAAATTCATGTTTTTTTTATTAATATATGTGTATACATTTTCACAAATCAAATAAAGTTTGGTGACATGGACCTTTGGTACAAAAGCAAATATAAATGGCCAAATGGTGTGATGGGAACAGAACATCTTATCTCAAGACAAGAGAGAAAAATAGAGTAAGGACAAATAGTTTGTTGTTCAAAATAGGAATCAATCGCTCCAAATCTGTTATAATTGCTTAATTATTATTACATAACTAATTAGCAAAGCTAGTGAAATCAGTACAGTAGCATGTGACAGAAATGCATAGATGCATAAGACAAGCCTATCACTGTTTTGTCTACAGACATTGCTTATCACTCCCATGTGCATTGGCAATAAAAAGACATCCGCTAGAGAGAAATTTCCTCAAAACATATCCTGTCCAAATAGGGATTTAAACAAGCAATATTCCCCCATATTTAGAAAGTTTGTGTCTTTTTGAAGCACACTACTTAGATGGTAATGTTTTCATTTGAATTTAGAGAACATGTATGTTAAAACAGCGGTTCTCAAAGTGGGGTCCCGTGATTAAGAGCCAGGGGGTCAGCAAAATAATTTGCTAGGCAACAAAATTTCCCGGACTATAGCCTATGTAGCGTTTTTTTATCATCTAAAATGTGCTGCAACTTATTCCAAAGTGACTTGTAGCCTAATGCATAAAAGTAGACATTTAAATGTATTTATAGATGTATTTCTCATGTCTGTGCTACAGCTGAATAAGCAGAGTTTCGGTTCATTTTTGAGACATGCTCCAGTTTTCGGAGACCAAGACGGCAGAAGCGCATCCTCAGTGTTTTCTTTATTTTACAAAAGAAAAACGCTTTGTTTTTATTTTGAATCTACACTATACTGTTTCGAATGATGTCCTACTCTTATCTGTATGACCATGAGAAGGTATTTTAAGTTGTTTCTGCTTCTATAAGGAAAAATTCCAAGTGATCGTGTTGGCACCAAACACGTGAACGTACTTTGGAGGTCGTATTTGTCAGCCGCATATGTCATAAAGGATTACTTATTTCAGAAAAGTAACCATTATAAAATTGACCGTTATTCCTAGTGAAGTGTAAATTTCTTTTCGACTTTGGAATGTAGTGGTCAGTTTACTGAAATGAAGCAGACTTGACGCACTGTATGCGGTCGATAAATGCGCCCTCTGGAGGACGCCGCCTTTGAAAGCTTACAGACAACTTATCAGTTCCAGCATTGCTGACTGGACATCACAGCCTATTCATCATCATCAAACTAAAAATGCAGTCAACCAAACAGAAATAGGTATTTGGCTCGATTTAAATTATCTGTTGTGTAATATGTAGGCTTTGCCGATTAGTTTGACCACCGCCTTGCAGTCGCACTTGTGTTATTCCAAAACCATTTACCACATTTGAAGGATCCTGTTTTACATGGATATTGGGGCACAAGTGAAAGTACAAAGCCTTGTTTATATAATAAATAATAGTTTAGCATAGCATCCAAATATGGAAACATTTGGATGTGTGCCGAATGAGAGAGGAGCCCAACACCTTTTTCAGTTTCGCTTTAAATATTATTAGTTTTTAGCTTTGAAATAAATCTTTGTAATAAATAATTTGTTTATTTTATAGGCTACTTATTTATTTATTTTTTAATAGGCTACTGTTAAATTCAAAGGATTTGTTGTGAAGTGAGGTTAAAATATTTGTAAACATTTTGTTCATACTGGTATTTTGCATAATTTTTTTAAGTAATAATAGCCTAATAAAATGCCTAATTTATCTGTGTTTTTTTCTCTCAACAACAGTGCGACATACTCAGGTGCAACTTATTTTCTGGAAAATAAGGTAAATTATAATATTGTGCTGAATTATTTTTTATTTACTCAATACAAAAGTGTTTTTACAGGGGACCATTTGGACCAATAAAAAAGCATATTATGTCAATATGCTTATATGTATTAGTAATGTGTCCACTCACATTAACTTCTGGTTTAAATCGCTGATATAATTTTGAGGGGGTCCCAATAAAAAGTTATTTCCTTTAAGGGGTCACTGGTCGTCCTGATTTAAGAGACATCTGCTGCTGGTGAATCCCAACTGGGAGAGTGTGAATGCTTGAATTTTAGCATAAACATTTCTAATAAACATCGTGTTATGCGAAGGCGACTTCTGCAGGTCCTCTCCCTGCAACCTTTCCTACGTTGAACTAAGCTGACCTATGAAGAGAAATAAAATAGTGTGACATGAAATGGATCGTGCCACAGGCAAACTAACGTGCCGCACTCAGATAAGAAAATGTATCAAGTGCAAAGTCAGTCACACACAAATCAATTCATTTTGTCTACAGTATAGGTCACAGGGTTGGTCTGTCCTTGAAATAGCAAAGCCACAGTCACGCGTGTGTGTGTGCATATGCATATGTAATCATGCTGCCTTAATTGCGTGAGAGGGAAGTGTGTACTATAAAGCACAAATCTCACAAAACTTGTCGTGACAATATAATTAATCTCAGCAGGAGTTTTAATAAATGCCCCACACTGACGGCTGAACGGTCTACTGAGAGCTTATGTATTACATTTTAATTTGATTTCAACATACACTATAATCATACTAAAGCTTATAAACTAACCCCTTTCACAAAGCCACATTTCCCGCTTTGGGTCAGGCCACTTAATAGAGCAGAAGAAAGGTTTCCTATACGTCAGAAGAGTCTGGTTTGTACATTCAATAATATTATTTGTGTTTCAACAAGAAAATGTGCCATTTTGAACTCGTACATTGCATATTAAAGCAAAATATTTCATACCTAATGGCTGCCATTAGGAAGCGGCCATTCGGTTAAGCTCAAAAATGAATCATGAGTGTGTGAATGAAGCATCAGTCGTTTTGGCCTGCGAGTAAAAGCCAACACAGTTCAATACAGGATTCATGCAGGATTCATTATGCAAAAGAATGGAGTAAAGAAACACACAGAGACTCTCCTAATGGTTGAACATTCTCGACGCAAGCAGTACGTTCTCATCAATGACTAAAGCTGAGCACCTGGCTGCGTTTTTCCCTCCTTTAAGCTCTTCAACTATGAAAAATATCATGCAAATGAGAGTAAAGGTTACATTCATAGTGAGTGACAAAGGCCCCATTTCAGGTCTCCAGCTCATCTTCCTGTAAAAGCTTGAACAAGGTAATCAGATCAGCCATTTAGAGGCATGATTCCACTGCTTGAGTCTGAAAGAAGCTACGGTCCTCCATAGGTGCATAATGAGAGCTGTCTTAAAGAACTCATCATCACACACACAGGCGTCTCGTGGAGCAAACACACACACACACACATTTAGATTTCTCACAATCCACTCTGACTGGTGCTAATGAAAGCTGCTCATGAGCAATGCAATCAAAGGCTCATCAATCCAGACAGAGCGATAGACATTGACTCTTCACCCCATTTCCCAGAGGTCTATGCAGCAATCTCTATCAGTAATCTCTGTGCTTTGGACTTCACAACTTCCTCTTTATTTTTCATCTGTATTGAATACTTCTTAATTCGCGCATGTAGATTAATTAGCATTATCTGCCCTATGGGTACCAATAAAATACTATAGGTTGGATTTCAGTGAGTAAAACTGAAAAATAGCCAACAAGGAATATTCACAATTTTTGGATGGATGGACAAAAAATACTAGCAAAACATAGAAGATTCGACAACTAACCAGCTTTTGCTTAAAAAAAGAGAACATGAGAGAAGATATGTTTTACAGGATCCCTTGAGGAGCCATCAAACTTTAGAAATCTATGAAAAATTTCACATGCACATGCAGTGGTGCATTGTGGGCTTTTGTGTTTATTATTGCTATGCTGATTAATTAAAGATTAAAAAGAGAGAGAGAGAGAGAGAGAGAGAGAGAGAGAGAGAGAGAGAGAGAGAGAGAGAGAGAGAGAGAGAGAGAGAGAGAGAGAGAGAGAGAGAGAGAGAGAGAGAGAATAAATATTTGGTAGAAAATTATTTTTTTAAGAGAGACATTTTCAAGCAAACATCTACAAGAGGTTAATTTGCTGAAACGGCAAAGATTATGTTGCCGGCACTAACACTTCTACCAAGATTGTTCAATAACAAAATTATTTTATGTATGAATAAAATAAACTCTGACTCACTGAAAATATTGAAAAAATTCTGCAAAGCCTTCTACAGAAAACCACAGCCGAAAGATTCAGTAGTAGACTATATGAATATGAACTATGAAATTTGTATTGTGGCTTTACAAAGAAATCAAATTAAAAAATTAAATAAATGAAAGGAGATTTATATCAGGACTGCAGGCTTCCAGAGAGAAGAGCAGCCTCAGTCCCACTTTATCATGAGAGCTTCAGTAAATAAGCGAATCCACTTGTGTTTACACAGGAGTCAGACGCTTTGGCTTCTCTCAGAGCAGCTCTGCTCTCGTATGGATAATTAATGATTGAACACACGCAGCACAAGATTACCCAGTCCTGCTCTGTGCTCATGTCAGAACATCCTTTCTCTTAAGTTGGCTTTATAGTTTGGAAACTCCCTTCCATTTATGGTCGTACTCTGTACTAGTGAAAAGACTTCTTCAAAACGATTTTTTGGGGGGTTTACCAGATCGCAAAAAGCATTTCCCAGTTCCCACCCAAGAGCTCTCACTGATGTAGTGATACAACACAACACCTCAGCAAGCTGGCACTGTTTAAGGACAATTTGATTTGTCAGGATTGGACAGAGTGCCACAAGACCGAATCAAAGAGAGAGAATAGAGAGAGGGCGAGAAAGAGAAAAAAAGTTGCTGTGAAGTCACCTTCAAAGACATGCCCCCGTGCCACCGTATTACTGGGCTGAAATGGCTTCTCTGGGAGGAGGCAGCGATTCTATTATTCTTTAAAATGCAGTCCAATGGCTTTTGGGTGCGTGTGGAAAAGCCATTTCAGCACGAGGTCAGGGGCGGCGGGAGGCAGTGCCTTGAGCTTATTGTCTTCTCTGCCTCTCCATTTCCACTGTGCAACTGCTGCGTAATGGTGAGACCTCAAGCGTGCCCTCACAGGCCCGAACAGCATCCACACTCAAAAAGCATCACACTGTTTTAGGGAAACGAGGACAAGTTGTGCTAAGAACAAGCTATTTCAATTCACAGTACGTGTGACAGTGCATAAGGAAATACTACGGCTCTGTCCAGAACCAAGTGAGCTGACAACTTAGGCAGCCTTTTAAGGCATCATAGAAGCGCAGTAGACACTAAAGGTGTTCCAAAAGTTCCAAAACTCTAAGGCAATATTGCATGTTGCCTTCACAAGAAGGTAATCACATAATGCATTACACTTATACATATAAATGTACTTCAAATATATAAACATTAATTACAAACACACTTTAACTTATTAAATATCGAAAATTAACAATAAAACCCATCAATCTGGTAAACAGCTGTTATAAATAAATAAAAGAAAATCATAGAAAAAATATTAGAAAAACAGAAAACTAGGAATAAATTATTATATTATCTACATGAATTGTAACATGTCAAATAACATTTAGGAATGATAAAAATAAAAACATTATACTTAAATCTGCAAATATAGTTTGAAATTGTTTAAATGCATGTAATTATTATTAGTTTACTTATCTGTTTACTTTAACATTTTTGTGTACTTAATGGAAGTTAATATAGCTATGTGTTAGCCTAATACCATATGATCATTGACTTAGAGAATAACAGAGTCGAATGTGGCGGTTGCCAGCAACACTGCTAAACTCATAGTCATCTGCCCACGATCGACAAGACGCTACGACTCAGTAGGGTGCTGCTGGAAGGGCTACTGGGTTCAGCGTAGTAGCACATTTATTAAAACACTTCAAAAACATAGTGAAAACTCAGTCAGAGGCTGAGCGACTGCAATACCTGTACACTCCGTGTATAAAAACCCAGTTGTCTAGACGAGAGAGCCAGAGGCTCCGTTTTTAGTGCTCAAATCTCAGGCAGGAGCCGTGATTTAGGACAAAGACCTCGCAAGACTGTCATGCACCTTTGCCTGAGCCACTCCAGGCCAGTTTTCTCTTTGCACGTGGGTCAAAACATGACTCCTGACATTATTTGTCATGTGCTCATAAACCTGTATTACATGAGTGCCATTTACTATGTAAAGGAGGAGGCTATACTTATAGTTCTTATCATATGTACCTAATCATGTTAAAATAAAGACTACACTGGTCTATGAGCCCAAGACCAAAAATGCATTAAACTTATAGCTCATGAACGTACTGTAGCTAAAAGCAAGGTGAGACAGAGCATTTCCAGTTAGGTTGTCTAAAAACCAATTAGGCCAATTCCAAGACTAAAAGGATTTGCAGAGTAGATCAATGCAACTGTAATGGAAACTAGTATTAAATTAGATACATGTCTTCAATGACCTTCTGCTTACTGATAAAACCAGTTGAAGACCATTATCATATAGTAACGGAACTGTATAGCTCATAAAACAAACATGCTGTGCTTGAAATCGGTAATATCTAGGCATAAGGAAACAATCAATCAAAAAGGCTTATGTCTTTATGGTTATTCATTTGTGTTGGCTGAAGTGGGGCTAAAGTTTTGTCTCATTACTTCTAGTCGATCTGCTCAGTGCTTGACAACGCTTAAAGAGCGAGAGAACTTTACGAAGATAAATGGGATGTCACGCAAGGCGTGGAAATGTAGCGCATTGAAATGCTACCTCATAATGAAGGAAAGAGCAATGGGCAGGGGTTTGCTGATTACATTACATCGGGTGAGGATTAACCTCTCAAGATAGCTGAGGTGACATTTTCCTTCTATTTCTCGATGTCTTTAGCATCAGCGCTCTTTTCATTCGACACATTACTCCTAAACAATGTCATTCAAATTCATGAAGGACTGTAGTCAGGCTGGTTTCCCCATTCAGAAATACAACCTAATGTTTCAGTAGCAGCCACAATAGCCACATTAACAGCATCCTCAGTCTAACTTTATCATAATGGCTTCTTAAATTTCACTAACTTAATGGCTGAAAGGGACCACAATCACACAAGGCTCAAAAATATGATCAAAATATCATCAATGTTATTATGTGAAATGATATTGCAAGTGCATACATCCAAAACAAAAAAAAGAGCCCTTGTTGTTGAGCCTCACAAGATTACTTCGGGAAATACCACACCATCTCTTAGCGTTCATCACACCAAATATGACAGCAGTATAATATCATATCATACATAGGGGGTTAAAAGGAAAGTGGCCTCTTCTTGATATTCTTTATTGTGACCATAACTCTATGGCCTAAATATGTTGCAAAACTGATTCTTGTAAATATGAATTGCTGTTATGTATAATGAAAAGAATCTCATCCTTTGAAAAAGGAAATTTGAAAGAGGAAGTTAAGTCTGTGCAACAACCTTCAAGCTTAGAAATACTTTCCATTTAAGAGTGATTGTGTTTTTCTTAAGTACAATGAAAATACTACCGCTGAAAAAGAATTGACTATAGATCCTTCCTGGCTGATGTAGCATGAGTGTTCTTAAAGCAAAACTTATCATGCTGGTACAAAATTGATCTCGATCCTTATTGATAAGGAAATAGAAACTGAATAAAGAACTCTATGATTGGACTGATGTGGCTCAACCTGATAAACAAACACTTTGTAGGGGCAGAAGGGGAAATAAAGTAAACAAATCTTGGCAAGTTAAATGAGACACATTGATTGCTTTAATCAGCCTCAAAGCTGGGTTAAAGCTGGCCTGTTCGACTAAAGTGGCCTGGTCTCGCATCACACGATATTCCTATAATCCCTTTTAGATGGGAGTTCAAATGGCGGATCGAGCAGCTCTCCATGTATCCAGTGAGATGGAGTGTACACACATGCAATTGACCTAAAAGGTGGGTTTGAGACACATTTATTGAATTAGTGTTTATTGTACCAATGGAGCCTGACAAAAAGAGGATGGAACATGATGGCTAAGTTTGTTACTCTCATCAAAGTTTTTTTAACCAATCTTTTTTTGAGAACCAATCATATTGCACAAACAAGAGTAACAAAGGGTTACATAAAAAGAAAAAAATGCTTTCAAACATGCTAACTACTTACTGACCTGACGTAGACTAATATTCACATAGCTGAAGCAGATTGATATCATCAATAGGTTTTGAGCAAGGTTTACGTAGGGTAATGTGAAAATAAGTGAGGCAGTCTTAAATCTACCCCAATGGCTCTCAATTAGAGCATACTGCAGTTCAATTTTTCACCACATATTTACATTGGGGCGCTGTAGAGCTGGGGAGGACTCAGACACACTCTGCCCAGCTTAGTATTATGATACATGCCTGACAAAGCCATGTGTTAAAAACAATTATTACACGGCTCTGTGGAATACTTGATTCTTATTGGTCAATCGCACCATCCAGCATGTTATCCCCCGATAACAACCTGTAAAAACGGATAGCCTAACACAGACTCATCCGGCTAAGAGATGTTGGCATTTTACACTTGATAGGAACGTTTTTTCCTTGTGAAAGTTTAGCGTTTGGTGAGCTAATAAAATATTAAAACTCAAATCAATCTTTTGTGTAGAGTTATTTAATATATGTCATCCGGTATCGCAGACTCGCTTCTCTCCCATTTCATACAAAGGCAGCTGCTGCCACTCTGAGACGATTGTTTTGTACAATGTAATGGATAACCTACAGGTTTCATTTCAAATCAATATCTCTTATCCCCAAAATTATTTATGTGGTAAAATGCCATGCAATAAGTGGTATGACAGCACAATGGGCCAGATGTACGAACATTTGCGAACGCAGCGTTAATAGTGCCATGGCCAAGGCGCAGAAAGCGCTTGATGTGAAACCGCAGTGTGGGTGTTATGTACCAAACCTACAGTTCATCAGGTAATCACAGCTGTCCCCACCCACTATACCGTATTTAAACCCGCAATTGAATGGGCCTCCTCCTCATCATGCTATGACTGTTTGAAATTATCCTGATGCCAATAATTGTATAGTGAGGAGTTTAACAACTGCTGGAATGGAATGTGAACGCTGAGTCGGAGATTCGATGTCATCTTTGATTTCTTCCAGTAATATTGCGTAGCTGCTTAATCTGTAACGCTTAATGATTTTGTTTTCACTCAACTGAAAAAGTGTGATTCTTGTGGCAAAAATCTTTTCAGCTCATCTCCTTAGCCAATGTCTTCGTGTTGCTCGGATTACTGCTGACATTTCACCAGGAGGCATATGCCAGGAAACCCGCTTCCTAAGTTACACCTGCTTTTAAGAGGCGGAGAATTTTCAGCGCAAAATAGAGGCGCGCTTTCATCTGCTTTTTCAGTATATAACGCAGAATACATAATTAGGCGCAGTGTATGCTTCCCCTCCCATCTTTTTATGTGACACTCCCACTTTCCCCTTGACCATCCCATGAATGCATTTGCATTACACGAAAAGCGCATTTTGCCATTTTCAGTTCCCGCAACAGGCAGTCTGCGCTTTCATCTCGGTGCGTCCCGTTCGTACATACCTCGCCATGGTTTTATGTGCACTTTGCGAAACAAATACGCCTGAAGTGGGCGCAAAAGCGTTAGTACATCTGGCCCAGTATCCCTTAAATGTCCATCTAGTTTGAACTTGCCACTTGCTAGTAAATGTTTTCTCTGTGGAAGCGCTTTAAAGCGCTAATAAAATATTAAAATATTTCATGTTTAATTATTTACTTATGTGGCAAGTAGCCGTGTATTAAGTGGGATAATGCACATGCAATAAACCCCTTCAGAGTGATGCAAGACCAGATCACCCTGTCAGAGTTTATTATGTATCTGCGATAAAAAACGTCTGGATGTACAACTTGACCTGCTCACGTTCCAACTTTAAATAGTCTCAAAAAAAGTATTTGTTGCAGATTTCTGAACACTTTTTCAATTTATTTTTGATTCAGTTTATGGGGTCTATGTTTTGGAATCATATTGTGGTGGGGAACTGCCCCAACCTGCCCTTACAGGCAAGCTGCGGCTGCATCAGTATCTTGTTCCCTAAACATTTGTAGAGCCGCAATTTGCTCGTTCCTCCTTGATCCAGATCTCTGAGATGGGCCACTAGAGTCTGTTTAAACCCACACACTTCCCCTACTTTAAAATGCTTGACTCTTCCAGGCTCAGGAAGTGTCATCACTCGTGCACACTCTCAGGAAGCGCAGGAGAGAGCAGGGTGTGTTGCTGCCCACACAATATGCAATCATCACTGCATCTAAGTCTGCCTCGCTCACTCGAAGTTTGCCGCTCTCACAAAGAGCATACCGCACAGATTAATGTGGGTGGCCGGAGCCAGACTACCGTGAAATTCAAGTTAACCCTGCTGAAGCGAACATTAATTTCACACCTTCAGGTCACAGATTCATGCCCATAGATATGTGCTTACACACGTATACTCATACACTAACACACTTGGATATATCTGAGAGACCTCCACAAATGTCTTTAGTTTATGGTTTTGGAGAATTAGGAAAAAACGTTGTTGGCATTTTCCATGAAAATAGTACACGTCATGTGAATTTTTTTTTTTTTTTTTTTTTTTTTTTTTTTAAGTTGATGTTTTATTATGTTGCTTTTAATTATCGATAAACTTGTATATAATAGATATAAACTTTCTGAAGCATGCAGTACTGTTCAACAGTTTGAGATCAACAAATATCATCAAACTTAAATAAAAGAGAGTTTATGATGATAAGAATTACATTTTGCTAGTGATGTTAATGCTGATCCACTTAGCATTCTTCATACGGCTGTTTGCTACTGGAATGGGCCACTGGCTGATAAATATTTCAGTACGGTTTGAGAGGTTGTACAGAATGCACACTAGGCCACAATTTTCAGGTAGCACAGATACGTAAACAAGCAAGTCTGTTTTAGCATTGTTAGTGGTTTCCGTCTGGGATATCGACGTCTTTTCAGGGTGATGGCAAACGCGAACAAAGCATTCTACAGAAGCTTCTGTGCTGGGTAAATAATGCATACAATCATTTATTCATCTCAGAGTGATGAATACTCAGGGACATTCAAGTGAGAGGGAAGAAAGGCAGAGACGAAGAAAGGGAATAGAGAAATAAACAAGAACATTGTGCGTGTTTATGTCAACACTTTAGATTGGTAATTCTGATTGTAGCCATTGCTGAGATCCAGTATGGCATCTGAGAGCACAAGGCATTCTAGCCTTGAGTGGAATCATATTGAAAGAAATGAAGCTGATTTGCCTGAAAAGCAAGACAATTCCCTAAATGCACGCAGGATCCTTGAATGGTTTATGTTTTAACATGCTGGCATGTTTAATGTTGGAACAGAAGTAATAAAATAGTCTCAAACGTTCACATTTTTCATGCTGATTGTAGTTCAATGCCACAAATCTTGTGTTTAGAGATGTTGCAGAAGTACCTTTGGGGCTTTTTTTCTGCTCCATCACACAAAATGCAGGATCCAATTTGAAACAGATTATTTTGGGAGGAAGGAATACCATGGCCTCTGGCTTTGTGTGTAATTGTATGTCATGTAGGAGTCTTCTCGACACAAATCAAACAGCGGATGTAAACAAAGTTAGTGAGAGAAGGAAAAGAGGAAAAACAAACAAAGCGCATGAGAAGCAGGCCAAAGATCTTTACCGTCCTAATCACGGTGGCTCGGAAAGTCCTTACAAGGACTAGTGAGCAGAATATTCCTCCAACATCCTGACTCATTTTTCTCCACAGTAAGGAACCTCCAGAGATACTCCCTTTCAGACTGACCCTCTAAGGACGACTGCTGGAGGGTGTTCAAACACATCTGACAAATCAATTAAAATGGAAATTATTATCTTTGGATTCCAGGGAATGGATGATGGCAACAATTTCACCCTAAGGAAAAGCCAATTTGTGAGACAAGAGTCACTAAAAAGTATTACTGTAAATATTAGCAGCATGTTACCAATGTTCTTCATGCACTGACATATACATTGGACGTTCACAACGACATGTATAATGATAAACACGTCATGTGTGAATGACCCCTAAGAAAGGAAGTTTTATATATAAGCAATAGGATATTATTTCGCTGGTACAGGTGGTATAGCACACACTGATTTACTTTAATGCCGCTCAATCACTGAGAACCAAAATAGACAGGCAGTGGCAGGACATTAGTTTAGGGGTCAATAACCACATAGCAGCCAAAAAATGAAAGGGGAAACCCTTGCTTTACTGATGACTGAGAGTTCAGGCCTGATGAAGAAGGTGATGACATTAGCCTGTTATGAAACTCCTTCCTTTACAAAGACATGATCAATGAGCTGTTGACACCAGAACATCCTCTGAAAGATGAAACGCCCAATATGGAGCAAATCTCCATGTTGTGGTCTCAGCAAGGACAGGGCAGAGGAAGAGTCTTTTGGAAATTAAAGTGTCTTAAATATTTGATTGCAAAAGTTAACTTGCACCTACTACAAAATGCATGCACATTAGAATAAAAATAATTTAAACAATGAATTGAATACACCTCCTATATTTAAATATATATAACTTCTCACTGATCTCATTCATGTTGATGTCAAAACGGCATGCTCATTTGAAGAGTGATTAAAGAACATTATGAATGTAGTTTGATTAGCTTGCTGATTTGACTTGCTGCACTACGTGCTAAATTGCTATGATGGTTCTTTGTCACTGTTAACTTAGTTAACTTTCCTGTTTCCAATTTAAGAATTTTCTTTCACATTAAGTTAAATCTAGAAATTGAATATTTTGATGGCTCAAACATATATGTTTCTGTCAATAAGCTATGGCTGATGGCTTTGATTTAAACCAAGCTCCCAAAACAACTCGCCTCGGATTTTTTTCTCAGTATGATGTAGTAGTACAACAAAAGACCGTCTCTGCAACAGATCAACGCCTACTGTACATCAACAGTACATCATTGCCTCTTTAGCCCCACCAACCGATTCACGCATGACATGTAGTGATAAATAAGCGATAGACGCAAACACAGGATTACTCAAGCAAAAATGTTTTGATGTAAAAATCTTACTATACAAGTGGACCTGAAAGAACATTATAATTTTTTTTACATGCAGTTCATCAACTTTAAACTGAACTTCAACTCCTTTCAATTATGAGTACATTGTAACTTAACAACCAGTAGTTTCAAAGTTAGTGTTGTATCACTGTTGTAATCAGTAAATCACATAGCAAAACAATGTATCTTTGACAAGAAGAAAAGGCATCGACTTCAGAGCTGGTACTGAACATCCTCCATGACAAGACCTTGCAGTTCTTTGTAGCTTTGGGACCGCTTCAAAGAACTTAAATAAGAAGAACAACTTTAAAGAGCGAATGAAAAAGATATGCAGGGAGGAGAAAGTGGACAGCTAGTTCATTCAAAAAACCAACAAAAAAAAAAGCATGAACGAACCAAGAGAGAGAAAGAAGATACTCATGGAGAAAAGGAGTCATTAAAATGAGAAAAGCGGAAGGAGGAAAGGATGGAAAAGGTGAGAGGGTGAAGGAGAGAGAGACAGAGATATCTAGGCTGTGGTAAAGGTGTCTCCAGGCCCGTGGATCGTGGCCGCTCTGTTGTGAAGCCCTATTACCCATTCCAGGACCATCTTCAACCAAGCCTGCTTGGCTAGGGGCCACAACGAGGTGACGAATCGCGGAGGAAATTCAGAAAAATAATTGGAAGGTCAGGTTTGATAATGGCCACTCCAGTGAAAAACAAGCTCTTAATTGGCGCGAGGGCCGTTTGGTCAGTTTTCAAGGTAAAGTGTGAAAGCATTCATTATCTCCCTCGCTCTCACATGGAGGGGGGTGCTGTTAGCTTGCAATCTAAGAGAGATGACACCTACACCTGCACACTGTTCAGCCTTAACGCAGCTCATGTGCTCACACTGTCTTAATGAGGCGTTGAGAAACCATTACAGGAGACTGCTAATGCTATATTGCTTTTCCATATAGGTGAGCTCTGTAGATGTAATAACGTGCGTACATGACTAAAGTGGCTAATGTACTCTAACGAGGAATTGCTAGATAGACCGTCTTTAAATGGTAAAACGGTTCGTTAACGGCCTGCAGGCTGAAATGGCACAACAAATCCATTTTGTAGAAAAATGTATGCTGCAGTATATTGACAATATTACAATAACATTCATGTTAGGGCTGTCCGATTAATCGTAATTGATTTTCGATTTCGATCTTGGCTTTCAACGATTATAAAAGCAAGATAATAAAAGGTAAAACGATTATTGTTCTGATGCCGCATTCCATCCAGTGCACCTTCCTTTCCATCACAGCGGTGCGCTTTCGTTCCTCTCTAAAAGTCCAAACTTACTGTTGATAAACTACAGGACATGTTTGATATTACAATAAAAGTGTTATTAATAGCTCATTAAGACACAAAAAGAGACACTGTTCCCCAGGCCGCTTTATATGTGCGTTCTTGTGAGCCAAACGCGGATAAGCAAATTGCCTTTATACTAGGGATAAATAGTATATTGTATATACTACAAATACTAGGGATGTTAACCGATGACCGTTTAACCGATGGTTGACCGCATCAACGTTAACCGATCAAAGTTGTCGGTAGTCGGTAAAAAAAAAAAAAGATCTCTCTAAATAAGGCTATTATAGACAGTGGACTATACGCTACTACAGTTAGCCGTCTCATTCCAAGATCTTTTTGTGTGAAGTGAACAAATCCCTCACACTCAATTTTTCATAACTCGCCCAATAAAAACATGTGGCACGAGGTCACAGCGTTTGGGTTCGCGCGCTCACAAGATTTACAAAAAGTAAATGCTACAGGCTAAAACACTCGAGGTTAGAGCCAGGGCAGACGACAGGATGAAGCGTGCAAAGAAAAGTAGTGTGTGGGACCATTTCACCACAAAGAATGACACAGATGTAAGTTGTGTGATACTACAGACAGTGCTTAAATATGAAAATACATTACATCTACATTTCAGTGGTAACAGATAAGGTGATGATGATCATCTTCTTTCTTTATTATTGTTAGCACTACCTCAAACTAAAGTGGCGTCTCTTCGGAGCTGTCATTTTCTTAAATGAGCCACGGCAGTGTTTCAAATGAGCTGCTAACGCTAGACAAACCTTCACGCTAGTGATCACCTTGTACCCAAACCATTTCGAAACTAAGGAGGCGTTTGTCCTCCGATTACATACAAGCTCCTCTGTGCCGCGTTTGCAGGACTCATGTTTCGCGCTGTGTGCAACAGAGTTGCGAAATTGCAGGTGCGGCTCGAAATGGCTAGTATTTTAAATAGCGTATATATTTTAAACTGGTTTTAAACTAATCGGTTAACCGGTTTCAACCGGCTAATGAGGCTCGGTGGTCGGTCAAGACATTTTTTAGTTTTCGCCATCCCTACTTCATACACACAAAACGTCGAAATGCCTTTTTGGAGAGTATTCACATAAATATAGTGGGTTATGTCTTAAGTAAAGGTACACAGTTGAGAAAGGAAACGTGTGTAACAGTATACTGGATCCGTGTATTAGCATTTAAAGTGATAGCAGCCTAATAAACCTGCTGCAGTCTGTCATTAATGATAATCAAACAACAAATGACAAAGGAAAATCACTCACTGATCTTGACTGAATAACTTAAGTAGCTTTATTAAGGACGAATGTATATTTAATGTGTTCAGTAAGACTATGCAATATTATATGCAATGTTATTTTACATTTGATTAATACATTTTTTGTTGTTGTAGGCTATTACTTATCTGAACAGCAATGTTCGTTCATCTTCCTGAAATAAATTAAAACACTATTTAATTAGCATTTTGGTTCTGTTGTATTTATTTGTCCATTTTGTTTGTAATTAGTTTATTTGTTCGTATTGTATTGCTGACTATTTTGAGGACATTTCTTACATTAGTTAACCTAGTTTTAGTTTTTACTAGGTATCGATAATTGTGAAATTTCACTGATATTTAAAATTACTAATATCGTGAAATAAGACTTTGATCATATCGCCCACCAATATTTGTGTTAAATAATCGTGATTTGAATATTGCCCAAAATAATCATGTCATGATTTTTGCCATAATCGAGCAGCCCTAATTCATGTTTTTAAAATGCCATATTTTTCTTTCCAAAGCATCTTACAGTGTGCAAATAATATTACTGAGAATACATTTTCTAGCTTTGCTATATGAATAGCAATTATTAAATATGGGACGTTGTGTAAAAATCTGTAAAAAGAGAAATGGACATCTGAAGTGCTTAAAGAAAACACTGAAGCACCTAACACAGCACTTGAGTTGTGATTTGCAATGTGAATGCAACAAGATGATCAAGCAGTATTAATTCAACAGTGTCAAATCTAAAACGGTGAAGAGGGGAAAACAACACAGCAACATGGTTCATTTAAAAGTCAGTGCCTTATTATTCACCAAATGATGCAAATAGATGACAAAAATCAAAGACAGGAAGGAACATGCATTATGCATAACACTAGCACATTTAAATGGCATTAGTATCTCGAACTTAGCATGGTTAAATGTCCCTCATTTTTATTTTAAAAATAAGGAAAAAAGTGAGCAGCATATTTTGTATAAATATTTTATATAAATAAAAGTATTTATAAAATGTTAATATATATTGTATTTATAAAAGATTAATATATATTTTTGCAGAACCCTTATGTTTTAAATTATTTAATTTTAATTGTATATTATTTTGTCTTTATAACATTCTTGCAATGTATTGGCACATGCACACTACCTGCCAGGCCATGTCTCTAACCAATTTATTTTAAAGAACAACACCATTACAGTACAGTCAAAACAAACTAGGCCTAGCGGGCCCCGTAGGTTGTCGTTGCAGATCTGAAATAACTGTACAGAATATGAAAGCCTAATAATCCATATCAAAGTAAGGCAAGTTCATAACTCAGGGCTACTGCTATGTCTTCACTCCAGGCTTTCCCTACAAAAACACAGCAGATGGCATCAGAGGTTCTGAAACACCTCTGCATGCTTGCATGTCACAAAACAGAGAAATAACCACAAATTCACACAACCTGATCCTTCTAATTCCCATGATGCCATCTGGGACAACAGGTGATGCTAATGAGGGATCGCCTCAAATCCCCCACAGCTTTGAAAGACACACTACCGTCTTTGTTTAGAGGGGTCAGTTTGACACTGCAGACACACACAGCGCTCCATCAATGTCTTGGTGGTCTTGGCCTTTCTCTCTTGCATTAGCTGTGAACGTTTAATGGGGTGAGTGAAGAAAGACTTGTGTTGGGGCAGTGGGGAATTGAAGGGGGAAGGGCTGTCATATTGATCAGCATGATTAGAAAAACACACATGGGCCACACAGCTACTGAAATGGAGATAATAGACCTGGCCCTGACCATCAATACAAGCGGACTGTAGTAAAAGACTCTACTGAGCATTCAAACCGAAGTTCGAGAAATTAATAATAAATAACAACAATAACAATATACCTATCAATAATAAATGAATATACCTATTATGATTTATTTTTTACACACAAAAATAACATCTAACAGAGTATTTACAAATTAAATATCAAATACAAAATTAAATAAGAAATAATTCCAAATAAACCACAAAGAAATGTAGCATGTAATTTTCAATCCAGCAATAACAAGAGTTTAATAAAAAAGACTTAAATACATAAAAATAATTACCAATAAATGAATAATAGTATATTTTATTATTATTATTATTTATTGTCACAAACCAAAATCTCAGAATCTAACAAGATTTTTTTTTTTTCAAATTAAATATTAATACAAAAATAAGACAATTTTAATATACATAAGAAATAATTACCTAAGCTGCAAATAAATGATTTTTACATTAGTTGTAATTATTTATTATTTCAATTACAATTATTTCTTTTCTTTTTTTTTTTACTTTATTAAAGGTAACACGGAATTACCAATCTAGCAGTGTTAAAGAAAAATAAATGAAAACCCTCAAAGTATATTTTTCAGCATACACTATGAAAATAACAGGATGAAGAATGTTGAGAAAACAAACTGAGCTGGTTGTCGAGGGAGACAAAAATGGATTTGATTTGCATGACTCATTGAAGATATGTGGGTCAGAGAAGGTTAATGAAAGTGCTTCCTAATTTCTTACCCATGGCGATTTCACCCCAATTCTCACCTTCAGGAGGCCCTTCCACAACAAGTGCAGCAATCCATTGTGAGAAAGTTTAAATGCTGATGATTCATCACCATAAGACAACTCATAAAGGCTGGGTGAGCATCAAAACGTCTTCACCAAATCAATAACCAAGTGCCTTTGCTTTTAAATGAATTTCACTTGGCATTCCACAAAGAAGTGTATGACTGAAACCCCTCAAAGACCTAATGAGCTCTCTCCTTATCTTCCACAGGCTATTAACAAAGTGATGGAGAGAGTGATGACCATTAAAGCAGCAGAGATATGGACATAAAAACAGACGGACAGACACTTCTATTTGTCTATCTACTCTCAACCATTATCCGAAAAGACGGGATGCATTTCCAAGCTTACGATTGCACATTTGGCTTTGATTTGACTATGATCACTAACAAAAGTGCCAAAGTGTCTTCAACAAGGCTAGTCTCAACAACAAAAAATACAGTAGACATTTAAAGTTTTTCCACCCACATCTTTACAGAATGGACTAGCCTACAGCCAAAACTAGCCTACTTGTGCCTCATGAGACATCAGTAAAAGCTCTTGCGGTTCAGCAATAAAACACAGTTTATCAATGCAACCTTTTGGGGAGATTTTTGCACAGCAAAGCCAAGGTCCTTGAGAGTGATTCTGCTCATTTTACTCTTAACACATCGTTCCTACAGCTCTCAGTGTTTTAGCAAATTACTGGAAATGTGTTTTAAAGCTTTTGAGAATCCATTCACTTAGTGTCCAGATTTCCGGGGTCCAAATAAGGAAGAAATCAAATCAATTAGCAAGCATAAAGGGATAATATTTGTAAAATGTCAGAGAATGCCAAATGGAAATATTTTTAAACTCTGCACTATTTTAAAAGCCTAAAACCTCAGGGTGCCACCTTCCCTTCCTGTCATGATTGTCTGGTGTTCTATACTTCTGAGTAGAGATGTGCCGAAAGCCGAATACCTTATTCGGAAAGCCACGGATAATGGCTTAAAAACGAATAACGAAGTTAGTAGGCTACAGTAAGAGAGTAGGCTCTCAGAAAAGAGGGGTTTTGAAAGGCTGAATCTTCGAACAAACCATTTAAAAATGCTTTGATGAGGTGATGTGCAATGTATTATGAGAAAATGTGTTTTACCCTGTAAAATGTATGTAAACCCATTGTAGGAGATCTTTTACAATTAAAATACAATTAAAAAAATCTGTTTATGAATTAAAAAATTAAAAAATGTAAAATGTAAATAGACCATTTTAAAACTGATTATTTTATTTAATGTGTGGTTAAATCCAACAATGTTATTATATTTTTCTTTCTTTTTTTTTCTTTTTTTTTTCGCCACCACCCCCCCTCGTTGGAGGACAACTTTATTTTTAAAGTTCGAATCATATAAAACATACCAACAATAATCACTCCAGACAAACCACATCCACCCCTTAATAGTGTGATAGTCCAAACAATGTAAGGTAAAAGTGTATAATCAAACAAAAACTGAGGGGAAATGACATAAATTAGCCTGAAAAAGGATAAACATCGAAGGGTGGGCAAAATGATGGACATATAAAAACAATAAACCGATAAACATTAACAAACAAGAAGATAAGCAGTTACTAACACAAGACAGACCAACAACAATATACAGACGAGTAAATAAATGAATAAGAACAGACAAATATGCAAATAAATGGAAATGCAACTAAATAAGTAACAAAGGACAGAGAAAAACATACATATAGACAAACATATAAAAATAATATTATTGTCTCGATCAGATCTAGCGAGAGAGCAAATATTTTTATTTCTTTAAACAGTACCCATAGTCCTCCATAAAAAGACACTTAGACCAATTAATTTTAACCAACCAGTAGCCAAATAGCTATTTAAGCATTACTGTAGTACATGGTACTCGTCAATAGACGGTAAAGGTTACATCAAAAATAAAAAAATAAATGTTTTATCATATTTATCATTTGAATACATTAAGATGCATTCAAAGGGTGACTTTAATTTCAAAAGTGGTTACTGGAGGTGTTACGGAATCATGAGGGGTTCAAAATTCATTCAGACCTCATCCTATATTACTGTTTTTTTTCTTTGTGAATTCAGAAATATGTCATTACAGAAGTAAAATGTTGTCCAAATGTCACTGCATTTGAACACCCCCTTTAACGTTTCAGTGTCTTATATATTTCTATTCCTCTTTTATTTAAGTGGATTTCAATCAGACATCCTGATCAAGATGCATAAGGAACGAACTTAAGCCGCGTTTCCACCGCAGGAACTTTCCCCAGGAACTACTTTGGGGTGGTACTCTGTGTGTTTACACCGCAGGAACCAGGGTCTAAATGAAGTTCCGGGTAAATATTTCCCCCTCCGAAAGTCCCTGGTGGCGAGGTAGTACTTTTTTAAAGTTCAGGAACTTTCGGCGGTGGGACTTGTGTGCTGAACATGCTGATTGGTTGTGTTCACGCCGCATTTTAATTGGATAACTCCACGCAGCATTCTAATTTAACTGTGTATATACTGTCTATGATTTTAACCGGCATTTTTAAAAATCTATTGCGGTTCGTGGCTTCATGCAGTAAGAGTTGTCTGTCTGCAAATATGGAATTTAATAAATAAAAAAACACAGCTGGACAAAAAAAGTTCCTGGGACAAATTGTTCCGGGTAATTTCGGTGGAAACGCGGCTTTATACAGTGCATTTACAGTATGCGCTTGTATCAGATGGACATTCTTCTTGTACATAATACAGACTTAAGAGTGTTTGTATTGTTGGTTAAGATAAAGTATATGCCTTGGAAATAGATGCAGTATATTTCTAGAAAATGTATCATTGCCTGATACTCAAATCTGCACAGAATGATACAAAGATAAAACTGTTCAAAACAAATGCATTGTGTGTGTGTGTGTTTGTTTGTTTGTTTGTTTGTGTGTGTGTGTGTGTGTGTGTGTGTGTGTGTGTGTGTGTATGTGTGTGTGTGTGTGTGTGTGTGTGTGTGTGTGTGTGTGTGTGTGTGTGTGTGTGTGTGTGTGTGTGTGTGTGTGTGTGTGTGTGTGTGTGTGTGTGTGTGTGTGTGTGTGTGTGTGTGTGTGTGTGTGTGTGTGTGTGTGTGTGTTGGGCATCCACCCCAGTTCGTCTTTTTACCATCATTAGGGTCTATCATTCCTTGCTAAAATGAGGCTTAGCACATAGGTACACCTCTCTTCTCCTTTGATCATAGCCAGCTCCCTCTCTTTCGCTCCCTGCCCGATCCCCGGTAAACAACGCGCCTGCAGTGGCGGTGCTCGCTAATGAAGCATTTTACAGACGCAGCGTTCTGTTCCGCTCAGAGAACCTCTACTACAACGGCATTACAGACGGTCACATAAAGCTCTCCTGACTTTCATCTTCAAATCTCCTAATGAACACCTGCTCTCATATCCTTTCTCACAAACACAACTTTCCCATTATCTCACTTGAATTCCCTCCATTGAGCTGCCTGCAGGGAGTTGGGTCGACCCACGGATGGCGCTGTCCCTCCTGGGGTGGGGGTGGGGGGGAGGAGGGTGTGATCCTGGAGCAGATCTTGGTTCAGGCGGCTGGTGCTCATTGTTAATTTAACACTATTGATTCGGGGTCTGAGGTGACAATTGGACCTGAGATCAGATAACTGTAAACATAAACCACGGCGACATGCGAAGGGACACTCGCTGTGCTCCAGGGGTCTGCGGGCACTGAGTGATGATAAGTGTCTAGCAGCGTCCTTCTGTCTATTGTATGTTCTGGAAATAAAATGGATGCTACTTGTGATGAAGAGGTGACAGTGAAAAGAGCAAACAGTCTTGTGCTATGATTTCACTAAATGCGACAAACTCCTGAGAGTGCAGGGAAACTGCATGTTTTAACAGTAGTATGAGTTTCCAGAATTTAGTAATTTATCTATCCACACTTGAAGCAAAACTGCTGTGCAACGGGGAAAATTCACAGCCAGATAGAAGGTATTAAGATGATGTTTATGTGGAGGGATTGTGATCAATGAGATGTGCACTGGGAAGGTCTATCCAGCACAACGACATATGGAAACCAATCGATTGGCAAAATGTCCTCCTGCTTCTCACAGTCATGGCTGCTTAGAACAAAAACTCAAGTTTACATGGAACAAACTTTGATTAAAAAAAACAATTACATTTTGATTTTTTTTTTTAGAAATGAGGATTTTATCCTCATTTCAATCCATTACAGTTTTTAGACAGGCAAAATGATAGTCAGGCAAAAAGATAGACAGATAGCTAGACATCAATACAGATAGCCAGATATACAGGCAAAAAGATAGACAGATAGACAGACAAAAGGACAGTCAGATAGACAGACAAAAGGATAGACAGGCAAAAAGATAGACAGATAGCTAGACATCAATACAGATAGCCAGATATACAGGCAAAAAGATAGACAGATAGACAGACAAAAGGATAGACAGCCAGACCAACAAGAGGATAGACATACATTAAGATAGACAGATAGAAAGATACTTATGTGTACTTGCCGAAGAAAGTACTGGTTAATATAAGGTAACTACATAGGTTAAGACTAGGTTTAGGGGTAGGTTCAGGGTTAGTACCTAGTTATTGCCCAGTTATTGTAATAACTATAAGTACATAGTATATACAAGGGGAACAGGAAAAGTGTTACCTACCTAAAATTCCCTGATACATATTAACGTGGGAACCCTGGTTGTTGCGTTTGTCATATTATATTTTAGTTTAGCAAAATCTCTAAAAGTATTTTTTTTATTTGTTACTGCATGGCAGAAGGAACTGACAATCTGACAGGCTGCTCAACACAAATCTGTCTTCTCCACTTTGTCTTCCTCTCTCTCTCTCTCTCATGTTCAGAGGCCATTGAAAGCTGAATTTGCCTCCCCTACACCCCCACCCTACAGTATTGACATTCTCCTCATTTTCCCCAGTGCTGAGTGGAGTCCGGGGTGTTGCACATGAATTATGCAGGCTGGGACACCACAGAGCAGAGAAACACCAGTGCCATCATAATTGAGACAATTGAAAAGACAATACTAGTTGGTCAATAATTAGGCTGCAGGAGGGAGAATCAGATCTGTTCCTACTCCTCCATCCTTTTCTCTCCTTGCTGTGTGGTGAACGTGCCGCCCACAGCAGCGACTCCATTTGCTGTCCACACTCTGTCTTGAGTAACTGTTTTGTTTTTCATCTTACAAGTCAACTTTCACTATAACGACTCTTTTGTAAGCATGATTTTTTCCCCATTATTTTCTTATGTAATTAATTGCAAATATGTCCGATCAAAACCAGCCCTGCAAAATGTAAACACCAATTAGTGTGTAAATGTTTTATTAAAATGCAGGTTGTAATAGTAGTTTGTTTCCTTTCCTTTTTCTTTATGAAAAAAAAAAACTCAATTACTTAAACTAAAAAGCATTTTCTGACACAATCGAGTGCAAAAAGGGGGAAAAAATTCACATTGGTGAGAGAAGGACAGTTCTTCTCTTATTGATTTGTGCACTGAGGGTAAAGGGTAACAGGAAGGAAGGACCCAATGACAGGACATAACTCCAACTAGCTCCATACTTAATGTCACTGTTCAGACCAGCACTGGGCAGGCTCTGTATTTTTCTAGAAGTCCGTCAATTTGTGTAAACTACGTGGCATTATTCATGATAGGGGTCTGCAGAAGAGGAGGGCTATTGATTTCTAGCACAGGTCCGGCTCTGATTCATAAATCCACTCAGCCACTCGAGACTCCCAGAGGATCTATTATCCACACTGGTCTCCATCCCAAAACAACGGCTCAAGGTGATCACCATAAAAGTGCCAGCCGTCGTCGTTTTTCACCAACGCCAGGTCAAATACAAAAGCCTCAGGTTTTCCAGGAACTACGTGATCCAGCCCTAAAACTCCTGATATGTTTGATTATACCTGACGAGAAACTTTAAAACAAGGGACGCACAATATATTTGTGCCAAATCAGTTATTTTTATGTGATAGAAAAGGTTTTATTTAATTTATCTGTTAACAAAGCTCATTGAAAATACAAATTGAAAAAAAAAAATGTATATATATATATATATATATATGTGTGTGTGTGTGTGTGTGTGTGTGTGTGTGTGTGTGTGTGTGTGTGTGTGTGTGTGTGTGTGTGTGTGTGTGTGTGTGTGTGTGTGTGTGTGTGTGTGTGTGTGTGTGTGTTTGTATGTATCTATATATATCTATATCTATATCTATATCTATATATATATATATATATATATATATATATATATATGTCCAGGGAGTTGGTCAGATTTTGTTATGTTTTTGAAAGAAGTTTCTTAAGCCGTGTGTCAACCATAGCGTTGTTCAGCGTTTCTAAAACGCCAGCAGTGTGACGAGGAGCTGAGCGTTTATTTCACTGTCAACCCAATAACATTGGAGGAGGGTCGGGACAAATACAACACCGAACAACCACCATATTTTACATGGACAACATCAACATTATATATGTTTATATGTGTGTGTGTGTATGGCTGAGTAATTCACCCATTCAGTGAATTACACAGCCAGACTTATCGTGTAAATGAATAAATGGGCTCTCTAAACCTTTAATGTACTACATTCTGCAGGGGGTTTCTAATGTTGTTTCATGCAAGCTGTTTCAGGGTCAGCAGGACATTATTTGCATTTCACAGGCACTGTTTGCATTATTTGCATTTTGCAGCCTTTTCAATGCAACACAGAAAAATATAGAGGCATTAACCCACATGCTGTGCAAGTCTAACATAAACATAAATGCAACACCTTCAGAGCAAGCGTTTTATATGTGAGTGAGTTCAAATGTACCACTAGCTACAATTCCAAATAGAGGGCAGACTATTTCATAGATGTCGGATCATTTACAGGTTTTGACAGTGTATTTTAAGAGGACTTGACTTTACTTTGTTTTATTGAGTCTCATTTCTGAGTATTTGTCAAGGTTTTCCCTCCTGATTGCACACACAAAGGGCTCAGTGTACATCTTGGCTCGCCCATTAGGCTTTATGGACAGCTGTATGCACTTTTATTAGCGGGTTAATGGCATTTAAAGGAGCAAGTGCTGAGCTAAACCCACAACATTAAAAACCAGAAAATGGCACTGTGGGATTCCGTCGAGGTCAAACGAAACGGCTGCTCGAAGCAGCATCGAACACAGCTCAGCTTCAACCCTTGACATCTCTTCTCGGCCGAGCCGTCACATAAAAACCGCCTCCGCTGCTGATGCTACGTTTGCGTCAAGCTGAGAATTTCATGAGTGAGAGGAGAGAGAGGAAAATAACCAAACACGCAGGCATTGAGCATGCAGCCTGAGCCTTAAAACATAATGAGCGGAAGTAACGCAAGTACCAACTGCAATTTAGCGAAAGGAACATCAAGGATTGAGGAAAAACTATTTAGCAGCCTGTGTTCAGACATAATTAGCGGGAAAACGGCGCAACAGGACTTTCCTACTTGCTAGTTTTAATTATCTCTGCTGCTAAATCTTTGCTAAAAGGTAAACAAAGGCGATAAGCTTGAGAAACATCATATTCAGGTGCCTTTTCTTCTGTGTTTCTGTTGATGAACATAAAAAGGAGATGCTAAAGCAGTACAGTAACAGTCCCAATGCAGCCTCTGTGATTTTCATTACTTGGCTGCTTCCAATTTGCCCATCTGTCTCCTAATTATTGACTGCATTGGCGACACTGCTTTTGGCTCTGGTAAGCTGCAGGACCGCATTCACACTCACTCTCCCGTGTCTGTTTTTATTAAACACGGGGGCTCACGGTATGCGCAACGGCTGCTTATTTTTACGGTGGCGGGCTGCTTAATGAAGGATTGCACAACATTGCAAACACTGTTTGACAAATGCGATATATTAGTCTTAAATCAGTACCGGAAAGTAACTTCCACTGAAAAAGTCATGAGGATGATTTCTGGATGGTTGTAAACCCGTTTCCGAGAGGACGAGATGTCTTAAATTTAATTTCTGGGGAGGAAAAGTCATGCAACGTGCCTTTCTGGTGTGCTTTCCGTGAAATCATGACCTATTCAGACCTGCACATACCCAACAGAACCCAGACTCCCCAAGCGGGGAGAGACAGATAAGAGATGGAAAAAGGATGGAGTGATGATGGTGCAATGAGTGATGGAGGATGGGTAAATGGACAGATCGAGCCCTGTGCGAGCATGTGGGCAGAACAGACAGACCCGTAGTACTCCACTGCCCTCTGTGCATTCCTCTCCTGAAAGCTGACCTTCCCAAAATCCCTTTCACCACTGATGCATCCCTTTTATTAAAAAGCACCAGTGCCTCTCTGCTGGCCAAACTGGGACCCTTAGACACTCACAGGTACCCTATTACGCCCCCAACCCAACCTGCCCTCTGTTGCATTTTCCCTCCTACACTCCAGTCTATCGAAGTGCTTTTTTTCCCTGGTAACACGTTTGTGTTGATGGATGAGCGTTGAGCGTCTTTCTGACAGGCCTGCAGCTGATGCCACATAATCACTGTATCACCGTTTAGGCAAAATTACCAAATTATACCAACCCCCCGGAGGCATTGGTGCGAGTGCGAATGACAGGTCCAGCCAACAAAAGAAACACAAATATTCCGAAGTGGCAGTGGACGAAGAGGGGGAGGGAAGAGAGAAGTCTAGAAAATTACAGCTAACCAATTAACAGAGCGTTCTGGCAGTTTTGGTGAATGCTCTGTAATTACGTTCAATAAGGCAATAGAGCAGCTTTTGATTAGAATGTTGGAACTGAAATAATTTGTCTCTCTTGATACAGCAGAAGGTTTGAGCACATTCATATATTTCTTTAAAGATCCATTTAAACGGTAACACTTTACAATAAGGTTCATTTATTAAACATTATTTAATGTATTAACTAACATGAACAATACATTTGTTACAGTATTTATGAATCTTTGTTAATGTTAGTTAATATGAATAAAGCTGTTCATTGTTTGTTCATGTTAGTTCACAGTGCATTAACTCATGTTAACAAGATTTTAATAAAGTATTAGTAAATGTCGAAATTAACATTAACAAAGATGAATAAATGCTGTATAAGTGCAGTTCATTATTAGTTAACGTTAACTAATGTAGTTAACTAATGTTAACTAATGAACCTTATTGTAAAGTGTTACCATTTAAACTTATGTCCATAATACCAAAATCAAGCCTTTAATGATCAACACCTCTTTATTTCACTATCTGAATTCCTACAATTCAAATTCAGTAAATAAATTGCAATTTAAAAAAAACACTGTCAATTCAATTTAGATTTGCACACCCTGGCGCTAATAACAGGATATGATGGTTGCAAGGCTCTGAACCGCTGGACTCTTGTTTTCCAATAAAGTTTTTGAAACAACTTTGTGTGTATAGGTGACATTTACGATGTGCCCACTTGCTGCTTCCAGAGCCACCAGCCTACATGTTCTTTTCTGTTCTGCAAGTGGCCGTTGAATTATGGGGGGCCCACATCGCCATTTCATAAAGTTGCCTGAAAAACATAAGAGCACTAAAAAAAGGGAGAAAAAGAAAAATGGAAAAAGAATGAAAGAAAGAAAAAAGTGTAATGTCTCGTTTTACACTTGCATGATTCAGGATTTGAATAAGAGAAACGTGTTTTAATTTCATTGTTCTCTTAAAGTAGCGTCATGAAACTAACTTGCTTCATGAAACTAACCTTGTTTCTGGTAACTTCCCAGAGAAGAAAAAAAAAATGTCTAATACTTGCTTTTTTGAGATAAAAAAAAAAATTGATGTAACCAAAAAAACATCATAATAACAAAACCTACATCATAAACAATTTAAACTTGTCTGTTCAGAACTAGCAGTGGAATATTCTTTTACATTTTTTAACAACAAATAATTTTTCACAGGTGCATAATGAAAATATATCAAACAACCTATTCAGTGCTGAGCTATCAAATAATTCTAAACCGTGAGTAGCTGAGAAAAAAATAACCTGAGGCGAAACTCTGACTAAAGCATGAAGTGAGAAATTTTGATTCAGGAAGATCACACATAGCACCTTGGGCCACTTCAACAAATGGAGAAATTGCTCTCTGAATTCTAACATCCACATGAAGGGATTTCCTCTGTTTTTCTTCTCTCAATAGAGCTCATACGGGTCAGTGACGTTTTAGAATTTCAAAACAGTAAAAAAATAAAAATGAAAGGACAAATTAAATATAGCATTTTTTGTGTAAATCTATGTGTATATTTTTTGTTTTTATTAGTGCCCTTTATAAAAAATAACAATATATTACATTTTAATGTGTTTCTTTGTATATAGTCCTTGAAAATGTCATAAGGTAAAACGAAGTGATTTTTAGAAATAAATTAAATTTGATATTCATGACACAGTTAAATACAACCATGAATGTAATAGTTGATCTGTAAGTATTCTATAACAAGTTGCAAAATGTAAACACCTACACCACAAATACTAAATATTTTGTTTTTTAACAACTTCAGCATGTCATCTATGGACATTTGTTCTATTTTTTTAAAAGAAATTAGTCAAAAATGCCTTGATGTTATATATATATGTATATCATAGTAGCTCTCCTCCATTATTTTCATGAACCATGTAAACAAACAAAGTATTTATTTTTATTTATTTTAAAATGCAATGTTTTACCATATGACATATTTTGTTTTACCGTATGACATAGTACAATTTCAATGTTTCATTGCATTTTTTATGTAATAAATACATGTAGGCCAATTCAAAATGATTTCAAAGAAACACAAGGCATCTCAAGTGAACCTTTTATTAACAGTAGAATATATTTACCAACACATGAATATTTCTTTTAGTCAACTCAACTCTCTTTCAGTACAAGGAACACATAGGACGTGCTATATGTAATACATGACAATATCATTCAGATTTACAACAGTGAGATAACTTGTGAAAAAATCTGTTTTTAACATTTAGTTTAAAAAGAACAGCAAGGGTTCATGGGAGTTTGCCCAACCAATCCACATGTGCTTTGTGGATCTGGAGAAGGCATTCGACTGTGTCCCTCGAGGCGGCCTGTGGAGGAGCTCCGGGAGTATGGGGTCCGGGGTCCTTTGCTAAGGGCTGTCCGGTCCCTGTACGACCGGAGCAGGAGCTTGGTTCGCATTGCCGGCAGTAAGTCACACTTCTTCCCGGTGCATGTTGGACTCCGGCAGGGCTGCCCTTTGTCACCGGTTCTGTTCATAATATTTATGGACAGAGTATCTAGGCGCAGCCAGGGGCCGGAGGGTGTCGGGTTCGGGGACCACACGATTTCGTCTCTGCTCTTTGCGGATGATGTTGTCGTGTTGGCCTCTTCAGACCAGGACCTTCAGCATGCACTGGGACGGTGTGCAGCCGAGTGTGGAGCGGCTGGGATGAGAATCAGCACCTCCAAATCCGAGGCCATGGTCCTTAGTCGGAAAAAGGTGGCTTGCTCACTTCAGGTTGGTGGAGAGTTCCTGCCTCAAGTGGAGGAGTTCAAGTATCTCGGGGTCTTGTTCACGAGTGAGGGAAGGATGGAACGGGAGATTGACAGACGGATCGGTGCAGCTTCTGCAGTAATGCGGTCGATGTACCGGTCTGTCCTGGTGAAGAAAGAGCTGAGCCGCAAGCTCTCGATTTACCGGTCAATCTACGTTCCTACTCTCACCTATGGTCATGAGCTTTGGGTCATGACCGAAAGGAGAAGATCCCGGAAACAGGCGGCCGAAATGAGCTTTCTCCGCAGGTTGGCTGGGCGATCCCTCAGAGATCGGGTGAGGAGCTCGGTCACTCGGGAGGAGCTCAGAGTAGAGCCGCTGCTCCTCCACATCGAGAGGGGTCAGCTGAGGTGGCTCGAGGATCTGTTCCCACCGGGAGGAGACCCCGGGGAAGACCTAGGACACGCTGGAGAGACTGTGTCATCATATACTCTCACAGTTATACCTTTCCCTCCTCTTGGCTAGGTTCTCCTCTCTAGATGCAGGATCTGCCCTTAGCTTTGCACAGAAATGTGCACCCCTCTCCTTACTAGAAAGAGACATCTGTAATAATGTGAAAAAATGCTTAAAATAGGCAGAAATATATTATATATGTTAATATTAATTCATATTAGTTGTACAAACTATATATGTGATATAACAATTAAGAAATAACTAAATAATTCAGTTAAATGCTCTGTGTCATATGGTATAACAACATGTCATACGGTAAAATCGTTTGTTTGTATGACATTTTTTGTTTGCCCTTATGACAGTTTCATGCTTTGTCATTTATAACAGGCAGTTGCTTGGCCACCTCCTTCCACCTTTACCATTAACCTTGACTTTTAAACTTTATATTTCACCTGTAAATCAATATTTTTTCACATTTTAAATGTATTAAACCCTTTTTTGACGTTTGACCATATGACACCCAAATCTGTGACACATGGTAACACTTGGAAAAGATGAAATTACCTCAAATGTAGGAGCAAAATCTTAAACTTACCTTCAACTTGGCTGGTCTTCAGGGGGTCCTCTGAGTGATGTCATCCAATGTCACATGACTTAAGTCATTAATATTCAGTTCCAAAATGGCTTCTAAACTTTGTTTTACCGTATGACATAGAGAAAATGTGTCTTTGCGGAACAATTTGTTTTAGATACTAATGACATTTCTTAAAGGTCTATCTTACTGATACTTTAATATGCTTTTCTTAAGACTTGAAAAAATATGCCAAATGAAAAATTGTATAATTTTGAAACATTTTTAATAATTTTAAATGCAATTGTCTTAAATAACTTTAAGTGAATTCCGTTTGACCGTATGACATTTGACCACATTAATAGTCTAAAAGTTACCTATTTTTGAAATTTTCACACAATTATGAACAGTGAGGAGGACAAATGATGTGAGATTAAAACATATATATAATTTAAAACCTATTTTATATAAATATATAATATTTATTGCTCCTGGAAGTGCAAATCAGTGCGGCACGTCACTGACCCATATACAAACTTATTCCACATAAAATACACTAACATACACTTAGGAGTGAATAACCACACATAAAGAGAGGGTCAGTGCAGAAAGTTCCGGTCCAAACTAAACTGTTGTGCTAAGAGGATGACAAAAAAGAAGGGAAAAAAAGGGCAGTGTAACAAATTCACAGAGGAGAGAGCCGTAGGCAGACCACCAATAACCAAATTAAAGTGGACAATCATCTCTGCAGGAGTGTCAAAGGCATCCAATCAGAGGAAAGGATGGAGCTGCGAGTGACAAATGCAACCCAGTGAACCGATAATGATTCGGAGGGATAATTTAATCTAAATGAACTATATGTCACTTATCAATAGTGGGTACTTTGGTGTAATTCATTTTCATTTGCAGGGTAAAGAGAGGCGAACAGACGGTCCTTGGATGAAACGGGGCATACGAGTGATTTCTCATTGGTAACTCACCCGAATTCATCACACTCGCTAAGACATGTGCTAATGATTAGTATTATTGCTCCAGGTGTGTTTACAGTAAATATTGGAGTCCTGGCATCTGGCTTGGGGTGAGAGTTTGACGCTGATGGAGATGATGATAAGACGACCTTCAAAACCAGCTAATAAACGCTGTGGTGCGTCTGATTCAACGTAATTTAACTAGCTTCTGTAATTATCGAATTTTGTATGCAGCGAGTTAAACGATAATTGATATTAAAGACAGCAAACTGAGAGGGTAGTCATTTTACAAACAGAGCAAGCCTTAACAGAAACTGATAGTCTGATTACAGTCTAAAAATATATGAATGAATATAGAATGAATCATGTTTATTAGATAGCTTACATGTGGAGAGAAAGAGAGAGAGTCAAGTTCATGAGTCACTATGAATTTCTCATCGTAGAGAAAGAACAACCAGTTCAGTCAAGACCGCCCATATTTGAGATAATCTCCCATTAACTTGTTGAGCCCATGAACATGACATTACTCAAACACTGGTCCTGCTCCCGATCAAGACCTTTTTCGGTCAGTGCTGTTTACACAGGAGGGTAAAAAAAACAGCAAAATGTACATTATGTAACAAAGTTGTCACATTAATATAAATTTCGACAGAACTCGTCACATGAATTAGATATGCACATGCGAAAAGTAATTTTCTTTTTGTTTGTCAGTAAATTTGACTGATTTTGATTGACACATATACTCAATACAAAACCAATGAATCCAAGTCTGAAAAATACATCAAACTATTGTTTAGCAAAACCCCTGTTATATAGTGGTTTAATAGCCATTCAGAATTTTCAGTGGCATTTTGACATCGATGCCATGAGGAAAAACTGCCATATACTGTAGATATATATATGTATATATATATATATATATATATATATATATATATATATATATATATATATATATCTATTAGGCTGCTGTCCCTTTAAGACCTGGCGCAACTGTTTAAGTTCACTTAAAACATAACTGACTGTTTGCATGAAAACTCTCCAAGATCTGCATTTTGACATTATTTGTGCGTAATTGACAGTTTAATATAAGCAGTGAAATAAGCAATAAGCAGTGAAAAAGAACTCAATTTAGTTCTAAGAGGTAGTACTTAATGTGCACGTACTTTGGGTGTGAGAACAAAATCTGTGAGAACGAGTAAAATTATGCGCAATCCCACGCTGAAATGCAAGCCCTGTAACACCAACAACATTCATCCAGAGAAAATGAAGCAAGTCAGTGAGGGGAGGCGGGTTTGCGTGTCAACTCGCTGTCGGAGAGTTGATAGAGCGAGAAAGCGCAGCTGGTATTGTGGATCTATTCTGCGGAAAATGAGTAATGGGAGTTTTAGATATTTCACAATCGATATGTATCGAAATTGACAACACTTTTTTCAAATGCCTTTTTAAAAGTCTACAACTGAAAAAAATTATTCTTCAACCCGCCAAAGTGGCTAGTAGGAGAAATCTACCCGCATTACCCGGGTTGGCAGGTGTTAATGTCAAGCCCTTAAAGGGATAGTTCACTTTAAAATTAAAATTCTGTCATCATTTACTCACCCTTAAGTTGTTTCAAACCTGTATTAATGGTATTTCTTCTGTTGAACACAAAGAAAGATATTTTGAAGAATGTCGGTAACCAAACAGTAGTCTGTACCCATTGACTTCCATAGTAGGAAAAGAAAATACTATGGAAGTCAATGGGTACAGACTACTGTTTGGTTATATATATATATATATATATATATATATATATATATATATATATGTGTGTGTGTGTGTGTGTGTGTGTGTGTGTGTGTGTGTGTGTGTGTGTGTGTGTGTGTGTGTGTGTGTGTGTGTGTGTGTGTGTGTGTGTGTGTGTGTGTGTGTGTGTGTGTGTGTGTGTGTGTGTGTGTGTGTGTGTGTGTGTGTGTGTGTGTGTGTGTGTGTACTTTTATATTTTATTCTGTAATGCACATAAAATGCACCTTTATATTTTTTATATTTCTATCACTTTTTCTTGCGTACCTGCACTTCTCAGATGTTGCCCTGCCCAGAGTGTATTTATATGAAAATAATGTTTAGCAAAACAAGTTGTTATATTTCTATGGCCCTATGTTCTAATTTTATGGCCATATGTTCTAGATAATTTCTTTATCCTTACCTAGAGGACAACTTAAGTAAAAACTAGCATAGCGTACCCCAACTCTCCCCTAATCTATTTTTAGTTTTTGTTTCTTTCAAGTTTGCACTCAGATATGAGGCTGAAAGCTATAAAACTTTCACTGCATTCATTTCAAAGGCATTCAGTGTGCTTTTGAAAGACTTGATAATAAAACACTCCCTCCATGAGCAGACTGTCTGAAACTGCATGAGCTAATCGTTGAGCCGGTGAACCCTGCGTGTTTGTGGTCAAAGTTGAGACAGACCAAACAGGCTGTGTTCCTCACTCGAACTCTGAGGCTTGTTTTAGCCTTGGTCAACACTCACTTAAATCATTTCTGTCCATCCATCACGCTGTGCCTCTGACACCCACTAATAGCAGGGTGTTTGAAACACAACATCTGCAGGGACGTCTTTTGCCCCCCTCTGAAACCCCAGATGCATTAAATGGGGCCCCCCACGGTCCTTCAATTGCAATTGAGTCAAGGGTATTTATTATAATATAACTTATTTTAAATAAACATAATAAATACCTTGGAGATATGGTATATAAAAAAGAAAAGATTTGTTTTGAAAGATTGGAAATCTTATTTCTTTGACTGATCAGACATTCAACACATGCTCACTTGCTTCAAAAGGTTGCCAAATTGAAGAGTTTATAACACTATAATTTGCATGCATAAAGGATTTCAAGATTGAATTATGTATAAAAACACTGATTGATATGCATCAAGTTTAACTGTGAAGTTTAATGACAACAGCTACATTTAACCACTCATTCTGTTCTCCAATATAGACAATCTTAGATTTTCTAAATTCTAAATAATGAAATTTGTCAATTTCCATTATTAATGATAATCGATTACATTTTTGAGCACTAAAACATTTTGGCAATGGCAGAGATGCTATCTTGGCAATCTCTTGACAGATAAAATAAACATGTATGAAAGCACTGACAACATCAGAGCAGTGTCTAACACGATTCATTGACCACAGCAGACACAGGGCGCTTTCACACTAGCACTTTTGGTGCGCACCCGGGTTCGAAGGACGTAAGAGTTCGGTTCGTTTAGATGATGTGAACGCTGTCTTCCGAAAAGCGGGATTGACGCACTGCAAACAGAGAAATGATTGCTGCAGACGGTCTGTCTGCCACAGACGCAAGTGTGTTTCAGTATCTTTTCTTTGAAAACAAAACCAAAGGTTCAAAAAAAGAACAACAAATGTGAAGCGAGCAATTCTATCCATTTTGACGCCTTTTCATTCATAGCGGCTACCAAGCAACACGATTACACGCCAGCTGCAGCTTGATGACGCAAGCGCACCGCGTTCAGATACAAATAATATAATGTGAACACAGTCCATAGGGGCAGGAGTAGGGGGGAGCAATCGAACTCCGTTTCGGAACCGGCAATCGAACCAAATGTGAAAGCGCCCTCAGAGCCACAATTATCGAATGATCCAGCACAAATGAAAACAGAAAACACAGGTGATCCTGAATCCTTTGCTTATGTGTACTGTAGTTTCAGTGAATTTCAACACCAGCGCATAATGTATTATTTAGAGCGTACATTGAGGCTTTTACTTAAAGAAAATGAGAATAAAAGCCAGAACAGTAAATGACATGGAAAGGATTTTGAACTGTCAATCTGCGGCCGCCTCAGGGAGACAAACAAAAAGCAAAGAGAGAGTGGGTGATTTCAGACGAGATCAGCGAGTGAGAGCCTCTCTCTTCCTCCTCCGTTCTCCTCCATCCGTTCTTTTTCTCATCTGTCTTAAACGTTCCTCAGGGACGTTAACTTTTCCCAGGCAGTCCTCTTTGGCTTTAACAATTAATGTGCTGGGGCTCCACAGTGACAGCTGATGCTAAATACTGCACAGTTCTGTTTACGTACAAGCACATTAATAAAGATGAGACCCTGCTGGTTTTGAGGAGAAGAGACAGAGAAGAAAAAGAAGAGGAGGAGGATAAAATCAGCTTCCTCCTCCATTCCTTCAAGTAGCCCACACCATATTGGGACGCTGAAATCAGCCCCTGCAGTGAATAAATGAAGAGCATTGGATAGTGTGCATTAATTTTCAAGAGATATTTATGCGTATTTCCAATTGATCATAGTAGACGTGATGCAGAAAAGCATTATAATCGGTCATATATCCAAACGTGTTTTTTCTCACTAGTAAACAATCACACTACAGATTTCACCTTGAACACTCTGAGTGAACACCTCTTCACATGAAAAAAAGACTTAATGCAAGAGATTAAACTGGACTACTTTAACAGGAACATGAGTGTGTGCTTAATGTTAGCTGATATATCAAAGTCAGAGATGTGTCCTTGGTCAAACTCTGAACACTCACTACAGCTACACAAACAAAGCAAACTGTGCTTTGTTTTCTTCAAAATGAGAAAGAGAACATCTGCACACACCAAAAAATAGATTTTTGTGATGGTTCAATAATTCATAACAATGCTTCATCTAATGTTTCCGTTCTGTTGATTAGCCAGTGTATTTATAACCACATTGCTAAAGTGTTTTGAAGTGATATTCAAGCACCATCAACCGTTGCATTAATATTTGATATTTTTGCAAATAATATTTGTGCTTTTGTTATGTGTCGAGAGACAAAGGGTTGTTTTAGGGATATGATGAATATAAAAGTACAGGACGATTTTGTTTAAAAAACTCTAGCCAATACATACAAACTCACACTGTATAAACCTTTACTCAGTGTTCAAATTTTAAAGGAATATTCCAGGCTAAATACAAGTTTTGTGGCATAATGTTGATTATCGAAGTGAATGGGGCCAATCAATAAATACTCACTGTTTCAAAAACTATAGCCACAACGAATGAAAAGTTATGTCCAATTTTACATCTTCATTGCAATGATACCAAAATGCCATAAACACTAAAATTATAAGACAACTGTAATAGATGATAGAATGAAAAAGGAATAATACACAAGTTAACAATTATATAAACTATATGAAATTATACTACTTCACATTTCGGCTTTTAAAAAAGGGACCAATTTATTTTAATTTAAGTTGCATCAACATAAACTCGATTTTCGCTTTAATAAACACGAGGGAGAGGTTTTTTGTTTTTGCTTTGTGGTAATCAAACAAACCATAAATTATGTTGATTAAGATTAACTTGTAATATCCCTTTAAGTTAAACTAAATGAATTATATAAATTCCACATGCTTTTTTTGTGCATCTCAGCTGGCCTCTGAATAATATACAGTACAGTAAATTACTAAATAATAAAACATTTCAAGCGTATACACCTTTTCGTAAGAAATTATTTACCGAACCGGGACCAACCCAGAAAAAAAGAAAAAAAGCTATTGTCCTAAATAAATCACTGGTTTCATTGTCAGATTGAGGTAACACACAGTTTTATTTAGTGCCTTTTTCCGCTATGGTGGGAAGATAATTACTGTCATTTATTAATAATCCCAGGGCCAGTCTTCAGTAATGTGTGCCACATGTGACAGCCTGATCCAACAAGTGTCCCATTTGCCTCTGAGATACACAAGTCTTGGTTTTATCTAAGCCAAAAAAAAAAAAATTGAGAAGAAAGAAGTCTGCTGATCACTAATAGCACCCAATTTTCTTGTCTTTGGCAAGAGAGAATCAAATGATGAGAACAGGAATCCAAAAGGGCACTTTTTGAGATGTCATGTCCCATTGGCTTCAAGTAAAGTATGCGTATGAGAAAAAGAGCTGAGCTAGTCTGGATTTAGCTCATTATTTGCAGGCACTTTCCTGAGGCCAATGGTGGGTTGTTCTTCACGGCGTTCAGCGTCTCTGTCCAAACACAAGGAAGCATTTTATCCCTTAGGCTTTGTTTTTCTCCCTTCTCTTTTACGTTTAATTTCAACATTAGCTAAGGCAATATAATTTGCCATCCGGTGACCTTGACAGATTGTAGCAGGGACGCAAGCCAGCACCGATGCCTTTGAGGAATGAGTATTTGATAAGTGGAGCAGTTTAGCTCACTGGGTACAACTTTAACTGAACTCCTCTTCCAGAACTTTCCGGTTCATCTTGACCAAACAAATCCTGCCATTTATTTGTCCAATTTTACTTTTAATCGACAATGAAAGCCTTTGAGATGCAAACAGGTATATAAAAAAACATCCTGAAGACAAACAGATCTAATTAAATCTGTTATCTTTTCGCCATCTGGGACAGGGACAGAAGGACAGGACCTTCTACTCATCTTTGCAAATTGAATTTATTCATGAAATAAGCTAAACAGAATAATAAAAACAGAAAATATAGACCTATGTTAATATATTTACTACTAAATAATAATAATAATAATTATTATTATTATTATATTTGCACATCGTTAATAATATACATTTCTGACAATTTGCTAATAAAATAAATATAATTAAATTAAATTAAATAATGTGAAGAAAGAGGTCTGCTGATCACTAATAGCACTCAATTTTCTTTTTGCACGTTTTGAGATGTCATAGGCTTCAAATAAAGTATGCGTATGAGGAAAAAGAGCCGGGCTAGTCGGGTATTTACTACTAAATGATAATATACATATTATTATTATTGCTAATAAAATTAAATATATATATTTTTTTATTATTAAAATGGTAAATGGACTGCATTTATATAGCGCTTTCAACAGACCCATGGCCACCAAAGCGCATTACCTATTGCCTCACATTCACTCACTCATTCATACACCGACGGCGGTGTCAGCCATGCAAGGTCATCCAGCTCGTCGGGACACTTGGTCAGGTGGAACCGGGGATTGAACCACCAACCTTCCGGTTTGTGGACAACCTACATGAACCACTGAGCCACTGCCGCCCCGTTTATTTAATTAAAAAAAAAAATTAAAAAAAAAAAAAAAATGGGGAGACCTGTCATAGGTAACTTTTTTTTTTGGCAAGAGCAAAAATAATAGCAAAAAGATGCTAATAAACTAGGACAATTTTCTTTCTGTGGCGTCTGCTCTACATCACCAGAGACTTTAGTGCCTCAGTCTATAAGGCAGTCTCAGGTCAACTGAAACTAGAGAAAGGAACGCAGGAAGGAAGCAAAGAAATGGGAAAGAGCGAGATAAAGTGGCCTTGCACACTGTAAAATCTCTGTTCTCGTCAATTCCAGAGGGAAGTAAGAAGCCCGCAGGTAAGACTTCAGAAAAGGTCGAGGTAGTAGAGCTCCCTTTCTCTGCCTTTCTACCAAAAGAGAGGGATACACTTTCCTGCGAGCAGAATGGAAGGAAAGTGCTGGTGTTCTGGCAAATTATGGAAGCATAAAAAGCCCATGCTGGAAATATTTGACTACGCCAAGATATAAAAGGTAAAAGGACCATCTGTGCCATTTGCATCCCGCTCCCTGGTTGTCTCTGTGGTGCAGTAGAGGAAACCATCTTGCAGCAGATGCCGATAGAACGCAAACATACAAGTTAGTGATGCTGAAAGAGCTTGTGTGTCCAATCAGAATGAGCCTTAGAGATGATAAATATGAATTATAATGTGCTGCAAGTTGCAAGTATAACCATGGCAACTGTCCCAGCCTGTTTTGCCTATGCAGTGTTGTTTGTGGTGAGCTTCCTTACTTCGCTACCGTAAAGACGATGCCATAATGAAGCTGTTTTCCAAGTCTAGAATGCATTAGTAAACTCATCTGAAGCACAGGGACTAGAGGTGGGGAGGGGGATGAAAAAAAAGTATTCAGCAAAGCATTGCGATTCTCTATCCAATTATGGTAGATTGATTTTAAAATTATGTATTAATAAATCTGTTTTTGAAAGTATACACAGGATAAAACATTATGCATACAGACAAGTGTGGTGAAGGCACTACAAATACAGCAAGGACATAAACACTGTTGCCAAAACCTGAGAAGCATCAATAATCATTTTAGAATCAGATACTGACTCGCTGAATCAAAATCAAATAAAATCATGACGAACTTAAAGATTTCCAATCCTAATAGGTAAGGGTGATTGTTATTTGATATTTCTGCTTCTTGACACATTTGGAGTGACTGACTTTCACCGAAAGTAAATTATGTTTTCCAGATGCAGGTGTTATAAATGCTTCGTCCAAGACTAGAGGTTGTTCTCAAATGGTGTGGTACAATCCAAAAATGGCAGTCTGGTTGCTATGCTAAATGCAAATATTAAAATTAAAGTTATAAATAGGCTTATTAACTGTTAAAATGGAGGAGAAATGCTTCCCAAACCTTTTATTGTTGACATCAAAAGCAAACCATCAGTATTTTACAGCAAATTAGCTTTTTACTTAATACTAATGAAATATTGAGCACAGTGTTTTTTCCAAATGTTCTTAAAGAAAATGTTCTTTAAAGAAAAATATTAAAGAAAAATTATGTATTGGGCCTATTTTGTTCATCGTAATATTTCATGTATGGTTCTAGGGACATTTTTGTTTCTTTCGAAAAATAAACAATTTTAGTACTGTTTTGAGCCACCACTTGGCGTCCAATATAAAATCTTTGTCCTAAAGTAAAACCAGCTGAGAACGAATGGACTACAATTAATTATGCTAATCTGGTAGTAACTTCACTCGCAACTTCACTTGGCGACACAGTATGACTTTTATTTGTAAAGCATGATTTCTATGAACTGCAAACAAAGCTGTGAGATAGACTTTCTGCAAGAACTGAATAAAGACGGTCAACAACATATTCTGACATGAAAAAAGTAACAACACAGACAGTCTCAGAATGGGTATGTGGGTGGAAATTAGTCACAAAAGAGTAAACGCTTAAGACAAGAAAACTGAACGATGGGTAGAGTATACAGACAGAGAGAGGAAGAGAGAAGCGAGTGAGAGCACGAATACTTCCAGTAGATGTCGGCTTTGACAGAGAAATAATGAAGTGACATGATGTTGATGCAGAAAGAGACAAAAATGCAGCTTACTCGTTTGATGCTTTTAGGACTGATGAATCTCCTAAGGGCTGAAGAGGAGACATACAGTATGTTCCTCTCGCCGAGATTCTGCCTTTGCACTAATTAATCACATCATCCAGCCATCCAGGATTCGATAAGCCTATAAAAAGCTTTAGCTCAGGCATCACTGTCTGAAAGATTGCTTCAAGGTTGCTGGATGCTGTTACATCCAATTCAATTGTTTTAGCTCAGAAGTGACATAACATTAAATCAAGGACAGTAGAGAAAGCCACAGAGCTTCTCATTTAGTCAATATTGGCTCCTTGTTAGAAAAGACAGGTGGCAGAACACAAAACAGTTAACAATGTTTGCAAGATATTTGAGCTGCCCCAATGGCAGAAATATCAGAAACAGAATAGAAAAAAAAAAAAAAAAGTTATGACTGGAAGGTTATTATCATCCCCACTTACAGAAAAAAAACAGTTAAATTAAACATGCCATAGGTGTGTCTGAATGCATTTTTAAAAGTAAAACAAGTAAACATATTTAGCAATGGTTAAACCATCAGACTAATTCATGTTAACATGGAAAAAATTGTTTAAAAAACAGACAAAGACAGATAAAGACAGCACGCAAACACAGAAATGCACTTCTCTTTCTTGCCATTTTGTGCTTGATTGAACACATACATGCAAAATGATGTCCAAATGCCCATCTGGACGAGTATCCTCGTAAACACAGTCAGTTATATCTTAAATTAATGTAAACAATACAGAAAGAAAATGGATGTGTATCCTTATATTCGATATGTACATTAGGTCTTAAAGTGACAACAGCCTAATACACTGCAGATGTCTGTGTCATTAATGTTAATCAAACGACAAAGAGAAGATCACATTTGTAACTTTAACAACGATTAATTATTTTTAATGTATACAGTGAAGATGTATGCAGTGTTAATTTACATTTATTTCATTTATGTTCCTGAATACCGTTAGACTTACCTGAAAAACAAAGCACAGTTTATTTGAATTGTATCTTTGTTCTATTGTATTCATCTTTTTTTTTTTTTATGTTTTTTTTTTTATTATTATGTCCTATGCAGATGCACTTCCCATAAAAAATACTCCAATGATTAATTCTTTCCAAATTTGAGCTATTCAAGTCATCTAATGAAATTATGTTTTCATACCGCAATATATAACACAACAGTTGATGGGCACTATTGACTTCAATAGCATGTTTTCCCCCATGCTAAGAAAGTAAATGGGGCCTACCAACTGTTTGGTTACCCATATTTTTCAAAATATATTTGTTGTGCTTAGCAGAAGAAAGAAACTGCTGTTGTTTCGTTCAAACATTATGGACCATGGCAAGCAGACTTTGGGAAAAAAGGAGAACTAAAACAAGGATCAATATCAGTGTGGCGTTTTCGATATGCCGAGAGCTCCACGTCCCCGACTTGACGAGACGGCGTTATTGCATGTACTTTATTAGACAGGTGAGCAAATGTACATAAAACTAATCAATGTTATATAGCTCAACATGATGAAATGTTAGAATATGATCTGTATGTTATTCTAATGTTGATCTAACTTACAGCTAGTCTCATATAGCCAACAAACTAACACATAGAATAACATAACTTTTAACACACTCAAATGCAGTTTAGTGTGATAGTGTAGACCAAGTGAAACAGCGCTGCGTTACCTCACAAGTTTCATTCGTCTAATAAACTGACCTGTGTGAGTAGTAATTCAGCACTTGCTGGTAGTTCGGTAGAATGAAATGTCCTTATTACTTTATATCCGCGAGGCTAACGGGACTCGCATGTGGCGCAGATATCTGTCTCTTATTAGCAATAGTGCCCTACTTCACACCACAGTCATGATAAAAACATCAATGTATTCACTCATCCATAAACATTATTAGATCCATCGGCTTGACGACAAGTTCCATAATTCCGCAGGAAATTTTCCATCATCAACCTACGCCTTTATTATTGTAAGAGGTTAACGACCCCTTGCGGCGAAAAAATTACATATTGTTACTTTATATTAGCTAAGACCAGCAAAACCACATAATTCAAGAGCACTTGTCAGCTGGTAAGGCTGGGAGACCAGCTGGCCGACCAGCTAAACCAACTGACCGATCAACTAGATGACGTAACACCATCTTAACCAGGCTGAGAGACCAGCTAAACCATATCAAGCCATCTTAACACCGGCAAATCTACATCTGATGGGGTTTAGCCAAATAATGACCTTGTATATCTACATCAGACCACCTCAGGAGAAGTCCATAGTTTAGAGTCTGTTCATGTTTTAAGCACATCTTCACCACAGCAGGCAAACGACATGACACAAGACACCCTCCTGCATTCTAAATCCCGTGACGCCGCCTCGTAGCGACGCCGTCTTCCAGCCGCTACCAGCGTGACGCTCATCATCACTCACATGAGTCAGAGAATGCCATAAGCTAATGGAATAAATCAAGGATGAAATATCAATCAAATTACAAACTAATAGTTCCCTTAATGTCTTTGTTGGAGTACAGATGGCCCCTTCAGCCAGCCAAGCACACCACAGCAAGTCATCATAATAATCAGCGCACTAATAATACCACTCCATTAATCACATATACGCGCTCAAAGTGCATCGCTGCAAACAACGGGTGCTCTGCTGCAGGAACATCACAAAGTTGAAGCGTGGTAACACTCACTCATTAGACTCTTCTCTAGAATTCATTCTTATTGTTTAAAGAAACGACGAGGTAAGAAATCCATTGAGGGAGTTGTGTGAGCACTACTGTTCCCTTGGCTTATGAACATAGTGGTCTTCAGTTACCTGTAAGTAAGTAAATAAATAAATAAAGGCAACATGCAGATACTTACATTTAGCAGGGAGGTCGTAGCCGCAGGTGATCTTGGCATTTCCAGTGTCACAGCCATTTAACGTGTGGCACTCTTCATACAGGAGATGACCCGCGGCTCTGTGTATGCAGCCATCCACTGAAAGAGAGAAACAACACCAGTGTGAGAACTAGGGCTGTAAGATAATATCGTGATACATGTGAATATCGTGATATTATGTTTAGTAGCACTGTATCAATATATCTATTTGTTTGCATCCAAGATCTGTGGCTTTGTTTGGTTTAAACCCCAATCGCTAGATGAGTCTTTTTATCTCTGAATGTGAACTGACATAAGAGCAAAGGTGAACCGCTAGCATTAGCATTGGCAAACCCAGCTCACTGGTTACCACCAATGGAAGACCAAATAATGATACCAGCTCCCGCCGCAGTGTATAGAGGTGAAGTGTAGACTCATTTTGGCTTCCACTATAAAGAAAGCACTTAAGGAGATCGACAAGAGTCATGTTGTTTGCAAAATAAGCCGTGCCAAAATCCAATACTCAGGGAACACATTGAATCTAAAGGGCTCAAAAAAACATCCCAGCGCCATCCACGCTGCTGAGAACAGCGTTTAGATGAATACTAAAGAATTCTCCAAGCACTTTACTATTTTTCCTTTACTCAGACTGCACAAAAATTAGTGCTAATGATGTATGGTACTGGGACTGATAAATGTAAATGCAGATACCACTGTTCTGATTAAATAAAAACTTTTTTTGGCTCAGGTTTTATGAATATGGTGGTGTGTTCTTTATAACAAAAATTAGATACTTTTCCTAAACTTACACGAAATACTGCAGTACACAATATATCATATCGTAACCCCTATATCGTTACACATATCGTATCGCCAGATTCTTGGCGTTACATAACCGAGCGAGAACAGATATGTTTGCTGAAATATTAAAAGCTTTTTTTTTTTTCTTGAAAAAAACAAATCTATTGTTTTATGATGCTGTGATTTATAATATAGTTAGTTGACGTTTCATGGTGTTAGTTTAAACTTTTTGTGATTATGGGGTGTTTGAAATTCTTCAATATTTCTCCTTTTGTGCTCCAAGAAATACAGGTTTTGAACGACAGAGAAATTATGACTATTTAAATTCTGGGGTGAATGATAGCATTAAAAATAGTATGAATTAATGTATTAAAATAGGAAATAATACGTACAGACATCAATAAAATAAATCAAAAACTCTTGAGATAGAAGTTCTCAGTCCTCATGGTAGATGAAGGCATTACCGTTGAACTACTGATACTAAAATGTGCTAAACCCCCTTGTGTCCCCGACCACTGTTGATTTGTATAAAATTAATGTCTTGAGAAAAAGCTTTTGTCTTCCGTGTTATTTTGCTCTCCCTTGGTTGTCCCCACCTCCCGATGTTTTAATTTCACATGATTAAGCTCAGGATGCCTTTGACTGATGGTACTGCTTACATGAGTAGGCAGAGAAATATAAATCCAAATGGTTTCCCTCCCTCAAAAGCCCATGGCACACCTCCAGCAGCCCATTATCAATCACAAAGAAACATCATAAAGGTACAGTCATAAGAAAAATAAATCCGAAAAAGAGCTTGTAAGCGGAAATGAAGGACTTATACCAACAGACGCAGAGGTCCTGACCTCTATTCTGAAAGAAATCTAAGTAACTCTGACACATAACTTTCTTGCACCATACACAGTTTGGATGAATGATCTGAATAATCATATGGAATTTTGAGAATAGGTGTGTCATTATCTTTCTAAGAAATCAGACTTTTCATTTTTGGCATGGTAGACAAAATATCAGGCAAAAAAGTCAAACAATTGAAGCCCCCTCAAATATTAATGAAAAAACGTCTACTGTACATATAGAATAAAAACCTAGTTACATAATTAATTTTTAACACTGAAATGTCACATTAATGTCGTTAAATGCATTAAAAATTCAAAATGGTGTTCATGTTGATTTTAAACAAATGAAAACAAATCACTTCTGCGTTAAAAACAGCTTCAGAACCTGTGATTGATTCAATGCCCCAGCCAACAGGTCGTGATACATGTGACCTAAATGTACGTTTTAGCTGCTGACACTGATCTGGTTTGCACAGAGATGAACAGCATGTCATAAAGGAGATCAGTCTCAGTACGCTAATGACACAAGCAGATGAGAGGCAATAAAGATGACAGACAGCCCGCTGTTACAGAAGAGAGGCTGCTCACGCTAAATTTCATGATCGACCTGATCCACTCGCTCATTCATTGTACAATGACGTTGTAAATGAGTGCGAACAGCTTTGGCAAAAAAAGAGTCAATTTTTTCCCTTTCTTCCTTATCAGACACTACCTAAGTTGACAAAAACTACATACAGGGTTTTTTTTTTTTTTTTTTTCACAATTTTCTGAAGGAGACACCAGCTGGTGAGAAGATTTTTCCACCACAATCAATCATCTTTAATGGTCTGAGCGACAGCAAGTCGACAGATACAGATTCCGATGGCTTTTGAGAAAGCACTCAGTTCGAATAGATGAAGACAGTGACAGAGCTTGCAATGAGAGAATCGGTTCCTTAGACAGCCTGACAATTACCACATCAAATGCCATCACACTGCATTGGACATTTTGACAGAGCCGTGTAGGCGTACTTCTTTACGTCCTGCAGTTTTGTGAAGTTGTGTATTTTTTCAATACATATAGAGTTCCTGAGAATTTCAGTATGGACCACATGGAGTCATCATTACATTTCAACAATATTCATATTCATTATACTACAGCTGAATAAAACTTCTGTTTAGTCAGGGAAATTAGTTACAAACAATGGCAAAAACACACCATTAACCATTTCGTCTCAGAGCAGCAGTATTTTGTGATTGATTGAATAACTCACTCTAATGGAGTTACGTCACTTGTTCCATTTCTGAATGAATCTGTTTTTAAACAAATTGATTCAGTGAATGATTAAATTGCTTCACTCAAAGATAGTCACTTGTTAAGTTCATGAATGAATCATAGTTTTTATACAAATCTGTTCAGTTTTAGTTATGCACTAATAACGAGTCACATTTTCTGTTCATTAATGAATCACATGGTGCCACCTACTAACAATGTAACCTACAGAACGAAAGAAAAAATACCTTATTTATAAAGACGCAGAAAGTCCCAGTGCTGTATATCAACACTGTCAGCCAATCAAATTCAAGGACCAGAACTAACTATTGCATAATTTTGAACACATAATGACTCTAAACACTGTCTCTTGTATATTACAGGCCCCTGTAAACAAAGTTCATTACACATAAAGTCTCTAGCTCAGCAAACGCATCACCATAAAAACAGCATATTTTGCTGGATGTAAAGTACATTATTACAGCTCTTATGCGTTAACATTTAAAGTCATTTGGCTGTGAATCACGCCTCTCGTGAATATGCCTGGTCAAGCACACCACAGCCCTTGAGAGATGAGTGTTACAGGAAGTGGAGCATGTTATTGCAGATTGCAAGGACAGATCAAAGGCAATACAATTCATGTAGTATGTTGAACAGGTAATCAACATGTATGTGTGATTGTTTGGGCTCAAGTAGGTGGGAAGCATGGAAATAAACCTTCAGTAATGGGAGCCTGTTTGCAGAAGCTTGTGAAGATGCGTCTCAAAAGTAATAATTAATAACGCTTTGCAAAATGTTCATTTTTAATTAAAGACAGTTAAAAGAGAAGCTCATGATGTTATGGATCATCCCACTTCAGTTTGTTTACTGATCCTTGTTTATAACCCACTAGTCTCGCGTATCAAGACCTTAAGACTGACAACACAAGGTCTGGACTACATAGTAGCTTTCATTGGCCAAGGACCGCCCAAGAGGACATGTGACTGACATGTTAAGCAACCAATCACACTTTGTTTTCTTCGGTGTCATGTTTAGGGTTGTAAAAACCTAAAGTTAATGTCCTCACAATAACAGAATATTGTACAATTCATTCAAGAATGTTGTGCAAGTTTACTGCAACAATGGCTCAACAATGGTGCTGTGAACATCCCATACATTTGAAAATACCGCGTTTAGCTGATCCTGATAAGTGCTAAATGTCACCCAACAGTCTGTAGGCGTGATGTCTGATGCTGAGACTAGATCTAGATGATTAAGATTATGACAGACAGAAAGAAAGAAAGATTGACAGACAGATAGACAGACCTTAAGTCTGTAAGACACTCTTACATGCTCTTATATTACGTCACGTACAAGGCACAATGCCTCCCTCTAATTATGTCAGAGTGCAAAGCCTGAACTTCCACGGTTCCTGTTTGTACAGAGTTGTTGAGCAAAATCTGGAGCTGGAGGCCAAGGAGCGGATCAGGTGATACAAGTCAATCAGCACATAATCCTCACAGCCTGTCAAAGCCCATTATTATCTAACCTGATGCTGCTGGTGAACACATCAATTGTGTTTCAGCATATGTTGAGCTTTCTTTCCTATGTCTGATTATTTGATGCTTATGCAGCTCTCGTATCTTTGCCCTCTGCATGTCTCAAGCTAGTCAAAGAAACATCACAAATGCTGATTTATTCTGTTTCCTCACAATCCCACGCCAAGCATACCATACTAGCTTTCATCTTCACCCGGATCAGCCTAAAACAGTGGGTTTTTTTCTTTATTGCTGCTTGGTTTGTGTTTATCACTGACATCAGTGACTTGGTTGATTTTTTTATTATTTTTTTATTATTATAGACCACAAACAGACCAGCAGGGTTAAAGCAGACAACAATTTCAATAATGCAAAATGCATATTACACTGTAAAATGAGCAGCTCTGCTTTAAGAAGGATCGTGTGACACTGCAGTCTGGAGTAATGATTTCTGTAAATTCAACGTTGCCAACATAGGAATAAATGACTTTTTAAAATGTTCAAATATAAAAAATTATAATTATAATTATAGACATTTTTACTGTTTGTTTGTTTGTTGATCAAATAAATCCAGCCTTGGTGAGCTAGATTAAAATTAAATGTTTGTTTTTACATTGAAAGCATAATACAATTACATTATGCATTTAAATAAACCAGCAAATAACTAAACAAACAAATGACCATTGTGTGATATAACTAATGTTTTAAAGGTTTTTTGTTTTTTGTTTACAAGTGATTTTTTTTTTTTTTTTGTCAAAATGTCACACTTTGTGCCTGAGACGAAAAATGATGAGTGAAATACAAGATATGGTGCATAATAATGTCTGAAGTTGAATAAAACAGAATTGGTGGTAGATTGAGAGTGGTTATGAGAGAGTGCAGATTTAGTTCTTTACGGAGCTTCAGATCACCTCCAGCAGGTGCTAGGTGAACTCTAGGTGAACACCAGCTGCTGCAGAATCCTCCTCCTCACCTCAAGTCTCTGGACTTTCGTCTTTTGTCTGCCTGCATGGGATTATCTATCACCCACATGCACAACGACATTCACATTAGCACCGTTTTTAGACTCTCATCAATATTCTAGGCAAGAGGCTGCTGGACTGCAGGGTTTAAAACGAGTTCCCGATTACAAAATATCTGCAATACAAGAGCTTCAGAGCAACATATCTTTGCGTCTATCGCCTCGCAACCAAACGTCTGTTTGGCACCAACCCCCTACGTGACTTTCCGTGGATATCGAACTGTTTGCATTGTTGTACGATGCAAGAAATGATTTTCAGAAGTAATCTGGGAGTTCAGCTCACTGTGACAGCAAATCCTGTTAGACGCATTGAGAGGCTTCAGCTGATTTCTGTGGCCTTGCATCATAGTAGCTCAGGTTTAATTTCACTCCATTAGTTTGGAGACGAGTTCAGCAGGCTGGGTGCAGCAGATGCCATATCAGGTGATGCCAGCGTCAGTGTGAGTGGCAGCCCATGCTCCCTGTTTCACTGCTAAGCGAAGGTATCAAAATGCACAGGCATTCATACATCTCTAAAGACAGGCAATCTGAAATCGCTTTGGGCACTAAAACTGAAATCGTCTGCCGGCTCAATACCGTAATCTCACTAACCCCCCACCTCCCCCACCGCAGGTATATTTAGAGATGAATTCCGATAAAAAAAATGGCTTTTGAGATGAGAAAGCAGAGCAGAGAGCCTATTCTCCCACCCAGCCAAGGTAATGAGCCCACGGGGCCAAGCCTGGATCCCGGGCGCAATCATGTCCAGTCAGCCGATTCCTCGACTTTCTAGTCAGACACAACAACTCATGGCACAAAACAATGTAATTCTTTGCAGGAATCAATAACCATTGCTTTCTAACCAGGGGAATTTGTGTAGGGCTCCAAATGCAGGACTTACTGTTCCCAATCGTTCCCTAGCGACTCCGATGATTTCTGTTCATGACAAATGAATTAACAACACCGAAAGCAGGTCTCAGCCGAGCCGCAGCAGAAGCGTGACCCAGATGCAAACCGGGGTGTCAATTTATTTTCTAATCTGGGGAGGATTTAAGGAGAATTCCCTGCTGATTGCGACGCTGGCGAACTTACAAAGGCTGCCTCTGTTCGTCATTAGCTAAGTGTGGTGTTATTGTCACCTTTGAACGGAGAATGTGTCATTAAGAGATATAGTGTGCTATTTGTGTCTTTCTGGTGCAATACTAACAATTAATGGTCTTACCAATACATTTAAGCAACATACATTATTTTATTTGGCTGCTTGGTGTCACTTAAGACACGTTAAGTGCAGTTTAAGGCGGCTAGCTTCTGCTAGTTGCCATCATCTGCTCTGTGGCTTATTATGCAAATTAAAGTGACATCACAACCGGGGTCATCAAATAAAAGCCCACCAACAGCATATTCGTGCAGTCTCCTAAAGTTGATGTTTCAGTATAAACACTGATCGCTTGGCTATTAAAGAAATTTGCAGTCCCTGGCTTCCCGTGCTTTCAAGACAGCTGCCAAGGCTCTAAAAACAGCACTTTCAGCCTGTAGTAATCCTGCAACTATGCCGCCCAGTGTAATATTTCACTCCTCTTCAAAAGCCACAATGCCCCTGCTGGACCTTTCAACAGCGGATCTGTCATTTATCCGCTCCCCTACTATGCAGCATAGCATCTGGTCTTGTCCACCATCGCCATTCCAAGTCTCCTCCACCATTACCGCTAATGTTGCATCGATCCACTCAAGACGTGTGTGGCTGTAGGATGTGTGACTCAGTGCCAGTTGAGTTATTCATTTTGAAGGTGTTCTGCATTGATTTTGTCAATAATAATGAAGACTAGATGAAAAAAATTTAATCATGACATGACAATAATTAATTGATTTTAAGAAAAAGATGATGAATGTTTTTGAAGAGAAATGTAAAAATAATATGATTTACACCAGCATACTGAATCACTTCATACACATAGACACAAACATATATAAATATATTTTTTATTTATATATACTAAAAAAAAATGTCATTGTAGTTAGAAGAAACTGACTAAAATGTATGAAACGACATGTTAAAAACATTCCCTTACTCCTGCAGAAGTGCAGAAGTGCCTGGAGAAAAGTCAGGTACCTGTTGGGCGCATGCATGAGTTTTAACGTTTTCCCACAAGCGCTGCAGCGAGACAGTAATGCCTCGCTAACCTCCCAAAGGCCTTTCTCGCAAAGTCTTTCTCTCTCCGACTCCTTTCCTTTCAATTTTTCCCTCTGACACAAAGATCCTTGCTCTGCTTTCATTATAATACCCTGCTTTTCAGAAATGGTGTCAGGCGCAATTTTCCCTCCCTAATTATTTTCCGTCCCTGGTGAGGTTTGGAGTTCAGGCCTGGGGGAGCAGCTGCCATTAAGTGCACACCGGGGCGGGTTAGGGTGGGCTGGGTGAAAAACAGAAACTCTGGAGGAGGAAAGCAAGAAGAAGAACTCTGTAAATTGTCCTAAATTAACTACACGGATTGGAACACCTCATAGCCAAATAAGTTGGCAAACACTTGGAGATCCCGTGCCATTCTGTTGGGCCCCAAGTCAACTTTATGATTAGGTAACTGAAAGTGTTGATTCCGACTCTAGCCCTTATTTCCTGGCTCCTCCCCACCCCTCCTGTTTCCAGCCCCTGTGATTTACCACACAATTTTCTACCCAGCTAATTCTACTGGAGGAGATAATGGCATGAATTAGGCCCTAATCAAGTGCCAATCAGAGATCCTTAGAACTCTAAATGTCAGATATTAGACGTCTCGTCACCCGTCGCTAGTTTCAGAGCTCCAACAAATTGTTATATTAGCTAATCACACTCACTGTTCAGGCAATGGGAATAAAGAGTGACATTATTCAAGTTCCCTTAAAAACGCTGATGGAAATCATAAAAATCTCACCTGTCTCAAAGGTAATATCAGATTTGACTGGGAAGCTACAGATAAGAATTGTGGCTTTATTCTTTGAGCTTAGGCCCCGTCTACACGGATATGTCTGCGTTTTGGCCTCCTATACATGTAAAGACTGTAAAGACACATCCTTCTAAAGTGAAGATTAAAACAAAAATGCTGTGATGCATGTGAACAGGTCATTTCTGTTATAGTTTTTGTATTTTGATGAAAATATCCTTTAAAGCTGCAGTCCGTAGCTTTTCCTCTATGTCGCCGTATCAGTACGAAATTTGCAATTGCAGTTATTCGCGGAATTGTCAACTTTACGCGGGTTGTGCCTCGGCACGGCACAGTGCGGATGAATCTAATGTTTTGAGGAGAATGTGCGGCTGTCAGTCGCCGCGCCGGTGTGGATACTGTCATTCGGAATCACAGATGATACTTTTTGGAAGTATGACCAACATAAGAATTTTTACTGGAAAATCTCATCTGAACAATAAGTAACATCTACTTTTGTTCTGACCAACTAAGAAAAATAAAAGCATTGCAGTAAATTGCGCTGATTAAATCTAACGATCGCTTATCATATCACGTCAAACCGTGCAAATTATACTTTGTTCTCAAATTGTTAATGTTAACAACATCAGCATTGTGTGACTAAATGTAATGCCCTTCCGATATTTATCCTTGCTTTCGCATTGGGCCGGTTGCAGTCTCTTTTTTTCTGTAGCCACTCCGAAGTCTTTTGCATTTTACAACGGGTGAATCTCTAGTTGGTGATTGTCGTTTGAACCTTTCTGGATCCGCCATTAAATTGATAAGTTTAATTATATCAAGTGCAGTGAGAAAAGGCTATAAATCTCCACCTCCAACATCCTCACACTCATAGCCTACTAGCCGAGACACCTTCTTTATGTGTACAGATGTGATGTAATGACGCAAAGACATGATTAAATTTCCCACCAGTACCCACTGGAATTAAAAACATTATTACAAGCTTACCGTTTTGAACATACCGTTTTGTACATAACCTGGCTGGTTATGTACTTGCTTTAAAAAATATATTTTGGATAATTTTTAACCCAAAAAAATTACGGACTGCAGCTTTAAATTTAGTCAGTATTTCGCCATGTCATGTTCTTTTATTTTAGTCAGTTTTACTATGAATTTAAAGGTGCAATGTGTAATATTTCTGAGGATCTATTGACAGAAATGCAATGTAAGATCATGTTTTCAGTGGTGTATAAAAACCTTACTTAATGAACCGTTATGTTTTTATTACCTTAGAATGAGTAATTTATATCTACATAAGTGCAGGCACCCCCTTCTATGAAGGTCGACATATTGTGACGTCATGTTTCTACCGTAGCCGACAGCGAACAAACAGCGCTACAGAGCATGTATCGACAATAACTTGAATGAGAAGCAGCAGAAAAAGACGCAGCAGAATTTCTGGAAAATTAATGACCACAGATATTGTTTAGGACAAGAGCCGACGGAGGGTAAATCTGCTTCGAAGAAGAGGAAGTATGATGAAGCCAGAAAAATAAGGGAGAAACGAAGGCAAAAATCACGAGTCAACATCGGTGGAATGGTCTTATGAGGGGAAAAAGGTTTTCAAAGTGACGCCGAAGTTGCCTGTTTTCTGCTGGATAGGTAAGGTATTCCAACTTTAACAATGTAAATGAAAACTGTTGTTTCATAATGTTAGCATTACCTAGAAGCTAGCCATAGACACCGTGAGAAGTGACTTTTCCCTTGTCAGTGGTGTAAAATATGGAGTTATATTGTTTCATGTAACATAGTTATTCTCCCTTGCTGTGTTATGGCTTTGCTATGTGGGGATAAATGTGCTGGTTACGTTCGTGAGACAATCAGCTGATTAGTACTATTGACCGTAAAACACTAACGTTAGCCTACAGCATAACAGCTCATTAGCCAGCTAAACTTTTACTAATCTTCTCCCTCGCTGTGTTGTGGGTTTGCAATGTGGGGAGAAATGTGCTGTTTACGTCGGCCACCGTAGCTTCTCCTTCGATTTGAAAAGGGAGGGATAGGCCGTAAGTGACTGGCTGTTTGCAATTCGCAAACCTCACCACTAGATGCCGCTAAAAATCACACACTGCACCTTTAAAGCTGCAGTCCGTAACTTTTGGAGCTCTAGCGGTTAATAAACAGAACTGGATGCGTCTTCCGGAAGAACATTCTATATTTTTCTGTCTATGATGAGTCACGTAGGTACTGGGCTACTCCGCAGTGGTACAACCCATACCAGTCTAAAATAGTCCCAATATAAACACTTATTATAGGTGTACCGTAGTAATTCAGGATAAGACAAAAACACTGTTTGGAAAATGGGTTCATGATGTACTCGCTCATTATATAATTTTTTTACATTTTAAACAAAAAAAAAAGTTACAGACTGCAGCTTTAATTGCAATTAGCCTACAAAAAAAGCAAGTGTAAAATTTTATAAATATTATATAAACTGTGGTCAGCAAGATTTTAGGAATTAATACTTTTATTCAGCAAGGAAGCATTCAATTGATCAAAATTAACAGTACACACATTTAGAATGTTACAAAAGATTTATATTTCAAATAAATATATTAAATTAAAATAAAAAAATAAATATATATAAACATTTCACGAAATCCTCCTGAAATAACATTCAGTATCCTACTTTAATATTGTGTAACCAATATTGTGAATCATTTTTTATTTGGTTATTCATTGACCATGTTTCAGATCTTTTTAAACATTTTGGGTTTTAAAAAAGTAAATGGGAAAAATTTGTAGTCATGACTTAGACTGTCATGTTGGCTATGACGAATATCACAGGGTGGAGTAGATTTTGGACATATTTCATGATAGACTGCAAAGTAAATGCTCTAAGGGTCAAGTACGACATAGATCAACCCAATGTGTTTTCACTCTCAATGATTTTTTTTTTTACCATAGGCTACTACAAAAAAAAACAGAAAAAAAAATGCGGTAGGCCTACTCTTATATTTACAAATAAATACGCAAAATAAGCAAGTCCATTCTTTCAAAGGTCCAAATAAAGTATCCACTCCTGACTATTCTTTGAAAACTAAACTTTTTCTGTGTTTGTTGTGACTATATTCTTTCAGTAAACCAAGGAGCTCATAAAAGGTTTAAAATGACTGGACAGAAACTGACATTATTGTTTATTTTGTCCTTGGTGTCCACTGTGATATAAACATAAACAGCTTTTCTGTGCACTCACAAATCACAGCCATTAGACCAGACCTGTGAAAACACAACCAAAACAACTCTTAAAGCAACTGAGTTTCTCTGAGAAAGAGAAAAAAGACAGGAATCTCATTCCGTGTATTCTTATTGGAATAGAAGATCCGCAGACACGTCAAAATGCATTTTCTATAATGTTTTGGCCACAGTCGTTAAAAAAAAGATAAAAGAGGGGTGAAAGAAAAAAAATAAAGTCATTGGGGTAGCACTGGAATAACACTAGTGTCTAGCACCCAGGGGGTAGGGTCAGGCATTTCAAAGAAAACACAGGATTGTTCCCAGGCTCATAAAGCGTCCTGGGCCAGGTTAGGTTACCAAAGCTCATCTGGTGCTGGCGTTTTGCTGCACAAGACTCTGACAGCTGCGGACGACTCGGTGCCAGACCCCGGCGGAGCCGGATTCCTGGGGACACCATAGCCCTGACACTTGCCGGTCATTCTGAATGTTTTGTGCTGTTTTGTTAGACTTGTATTTCTGGTGTGGGCTCTAGAGGAAGCAGACACTGTCAAATAAGGGCAAGATACAGCCAACATTCTCAACAAATTGTAGCCACACTTCAAGGCTGAAGAACGGAGGGATGTGGATTTCCTTCATACTCTTATACGCATGTACACACACACACACACACACACACACACACCTTTTCCCTCCAAACAATATAACTGTGATTTTTCACCTTTGACTCCTCATACAGTGTTATTACAAAGAAAACTCTGCTGATATGACCATTATCACCTGCACCCTCAGGTCAGATTGCCTTTGGCACCTCTTCATAAAGCCACAATTACACATTTCCAGCAAGGCCAGAGCAACACATAAACACAGCCTCATTCACTCATTAATTTACTCTAACAAATATGCACAAGAAAACCAGGTAGACTCAAATGTATCACTAAAACAAATGAAGAAAGAGAATCTTGTAATTTCTCTTTTTTGACGCATTATATAAATTAATGCATATATGCCAGCACTCGTTCAGTATTCTAAGTCAAATACTATGTTTCTATTATAATAAATAAGACTTCATGAAAACCACAAACATCCATTAGGTAATAAACAACAAGCTAATAAACAAGTAGTACAGGCTATGCATGCCCAGCTGTCAAGCACTGTCAATGAATAAAAATACACATTAAATCCTCCGTGATCACAGTGTGACAAAAAGTATTCCCTTGTACTTCCATTTGAGGCAGTAAAGCAGCTGTGTCTCAACCATCACAAGGACACCAGTGAAGTGAATTTCGTCCTAAGTTCAGCCCGGTGCCGTGAAGGTAAATAGACGGCCAGTCAGAGGTGAGTCCTGGGACAGAGGGCCTCTGTTCACTTGTTATTTCTGGAAAAATGACAACAGCGCTGGCCGCCAAACCCAAGTAATTACAGGCAAAAAGTGAAATGGAGTCTGTCCATCAGAAAGAAAGAGGGAGAAAGGGGGAGAGAAACACCATTCTGTACGTTCCTGGCTCTCAGATGGACTTTTCCACAGAAGCAGTAATTACGGAAATGAAGAGAGATGGAGCCAGACAAACAAAAGCCACAATTTCAGATTAAAATGCATGAACATCTGCTTCTGTTGTGGTGCCGTTCACCTAAGTGTACAGGCCAGAGCGTACAGAGACGCCACTGTGAGAATGATGGAGCCTGACTCTCCAGTGACAAAATAAAACGAACTTAAACGAAAACGGAAGAATGCAATCATACGTACCCGGTCAAAGATCATGGGCCTGAAGTGAGGGGAATGAGTAATAGGACCGGAGCACGAGAGAAAGACGCACCTGTAGAGCAGCTCTATGTTTGAAGGTCAGAGAAAATGTGATGGCCTGAAAATGTAAGTTGCCAAGGCAGCTGAGTGTTGGAAATAAAAATCAATAAATAGCAGACAGCAAGAAAAAAAAACACTAAACAAAGATAGCAGGACTTAAAGATCCGAGTGGCTACTTGATATTTGAATGAGTTAATTTCAAATACAAAAAGTATTTCTCCAAATCTAGTGATAATATTAATGGAAGACTAGGAGTGGCACTTAAAAATACTGTACCATTTATTTTAAACATGAATAAATATATATAAATAGAGAGAGAACAGCTTTATCTCGGCCAGTCCTTCTGGAATTTGCTGCTGGCTCTTATGTAGATAATAGTTAAACATGAGATATAATTCATTTGAGGTATATCAAACGGGCAATCTTTGGGTTAAGGGGAAAATTAAGTTTCCTAACTTTATATTTAGGCTATATTTAACTTTTAAATCCTGTACTAGAGAACTGCTTTGGTACATTTGAATAAATGGTTTGCTTGTGTTTACTTCCTATTGTCTTTTATAATGGCTATTGTTGTTCATTTAAATATTTGTGTTCAATAAATATTATTTGATATAAATAATATGCCGTATTTAGTATGAAGAAATGGTCCGGCGTTAGTGATCGTGATATGGACTTCATTGAAAGTAACATTATTACACCATTAGATGGGAGCAAAGACTGTCTTTATGAGTGAGTCAGAACAAGGAAGTTGTTTTAGCGCTGTCAAAGGACAATTTGACAAATGACAAAGAAATCGCTTTCCTCAGCGGACATTCAAACTGATTTTTTTATAATGCAATATTATGGACATCGACCTGAAGAATAAATGTTATATATCAGATGCAGGTAATACACTTGATTAGTCGATATCTCTCATAATACTATACATAATAAAACAAGCTTCAACGTTTCTTCGTTACTAGTTGAAGTGACGTTGTAGAATTAGTAATGGAGGCTTGGGGCTCAAGTGTTAACTGTAAACTAGAGATTTGAATGGCGGAAGTAAGTAATTCTTATTTATTTACTCACTTGTGCCACCGAACTGTTGTATAAACGCAATATCACACTCATAGCTGTGTGATATGGCTGTATATCAGCAAGCTGTGATTATCTACAGCCGAATACAGCCCAAATCGCACTGCTACTCATGTGATATTGCTCATATGTATATACAATCCAAAAATAAAAAGATATTTTAAATTAAATGTAACAAAAAAAATACATTTACTTTAAAAAAAGAAATTTATTATTTTGTATATTTACATGTATTTATTAATGCAGCACAGTGGAGAAAACAATTTGTTATGAAAATAAGTAATAATCACAGCTGCCTACATCTGACATTTCTCAGCGGTTTAAATGATGCCGGTTAACAAGCCAACATCAGACTCAGAGTATTTGTACTTTGAGACATGTTACCTGTCAGGCCGAGCATTTGAAACGTGTCAGCATGCTGATGTCTAAAATTCCAACTGCTCAAAAGATCTGTAAAACTAAAAACCCTGACATTGATCAGGATTAAGCTATTGCTGCCTGGCATCACCACTTAAGAAAGAAAAAAGGATGAAGTGACATTGCGTAGGCTGATCTAGCAGAGAATATGTGTGGAAATTGGATGAGACGGCATTCGGAAATCAACGTGATTGGGGAGCGCTCGAATCGGTTGCAACATCGCGTAACATTAGGAGCCAAATGTGACAGTGAAACAATATCCCTGCGGTACACGCTTGCTTTGGTTTGAACATTTTTGGTGAAAGTTTAATTGATTTTTATGTGTTAATCTCATTAAGCGTACAGTAGCTGTTAAGAATGTAAACATCAAGGCCCATGCCAAAAAATAAGCACTGTTGCAGTGGTAAACATCAAGACTGAATCAATGCACCATATAGCATATTTGTGAGAGAATAATGCAGCAGGAGTTTGTTTTCCACTTTTTACTGAGAAGGAACAACGCAACTGTTCAAATAAATTATTAGAAAGAAAGCTACACTCGCCAAACCATTTCACGTCATCTTTAAAATAACTATGCCGATATCAACTCCTCTCCAAAGTGTCCTCTGCGAGCTCTAGAAATAATGCATGTGTGCATAAGCCAGAGCTGGGAGAGCCTTTTTAGTAGTGACTACACAAATTAATCTACATTCCTGCTGTTTATACATTAGCTACTATTAGTATAATCCTTCTATTTTTCTTCCCTATCATCCTAATCTTCTAGGCTGCTCTCGATCATAATTAGTAAAGGCTAAGTATATTATGCTACAGAATCCAGGTTTTTAGCTAGTCAAGTATCAGTCACTATGGGGAATGAATACAAGGTCAGAAATATCCCTGTTAAACAGGAAATCATATATAATGTTTAGTTCATGTCTAAACTGTGAAAAATAGGTTAAAGATGCACCCTTGTCTCCCTCCTTTATAAAATATATCTTCAGTTAACTTTCTTAAAAAGTACACATTACCGGGATCAAAATGCACATGTTATCCAGTTACACCCATACTTTCACAAAAAGGAAATTAAGAAATTGAAAATTACATACTGTAGTGATTTCAGTACAATTGGCTACACATTTCAGTTTCTCACTGGGTTGGAAAACAAGTGACAATCCAGCGAACACAGGCAAACAAAAACACTCTTTTGACTGGGCTTTATTTTTCTTTCATTCTAACCCCCCTTCTTGTCACCGGCCACATGAACACACAAAGACGGAGGCGGCTGAGGCCAGAGTCAGTAAACGACAGAGAGGAATCCTGTCCAGTGATTTATCTGACGGGCCCTGACAACTTTCCAGCAGACTTCCAGAGAACACTATCAATTAATTCAGCTTGTGTCAGCATGGGAGAGATTAAGCATTAGCAGCTGCCCACTAAAACACCCAGCGCTCCCCTACACACCTCCTCCACACCTCCTCCCGCCCACTGCAGGCCCAGCTGTATGGCACAAATCACTGGCCTCACGTTGACCGGCACCGGCCCGGAGCAAAAACACCAGTGCCACACGAGTAGTGTCAACATTTAGAGGAAGAAGTCTGTCTGAAACTTAACTGGTTCTTCAGATGAGCCTGACGACTGCTCTTTAAAAACGGAAATATTTCTGAGTGGAATGAATTGTCAATATTATGGTCTGATGGTCTATGCTTTTGAAAACAAAACAGAAACCTTTAAAACAAAACAAAATAGACATTTGTTCATTTCAATGTGTTATCACCCATTACGGTATTATGATTTATACCTTTGAAAGTATACTAAAACAATTATACAAAACTGTGTAAAAGTTTGGGGACAATAAATTTGTTTAACAATTTTGAATGTCTGTTACACTCACCAACACTGCATTTATTTAATCAAAAATACAGTAGAAATTCAAAATAAATATTCTATTTTAATATTTCAAATATAATTTATTCCTGTGATGGCAATGCTGAAACCAGTACTGCTTAATGTTTTTTTTAGAAACTTCTTTTCAGGATTCTTTGATGAAAAGAAAGCTCAAAAGAACAGTATTTATTTGAAAAAGAAATGTTTTGTAGCATTATAAAAGTCTTGTGATCAATTCAATGCATCCTTACAGAATAAAAAGTATACATTTCTTTAAAAACAAATCTTACTGACCCCCTTTTAATGCATAAATGTCTTTCTTTTCTTTTTTTAATCTGTGAAACAAAATGAAACACACCCAGACAATTTAGTCATTTAAGTGTGTCAATGTACTTTACAAAATCTGTTTTGTGAAGATGCCCAACTTATAAACAGAGGCGCAGCCTGTGTCTCTCTTGAGGAAAAGAACTGGCTTATATATAAATTACAGACGTCTATAGAGGTAAGATCTTGGGTTTCCAGGGTTCTGCTAAAGTGCAGCGCATTAGCACAAGCAAGACATTAATAATTATACCATCTTGATCCCAGTCTGTTCCTGCTGGTCTTCTTAATTAACACCATCATTTTTCTGTGGGGGAAGGGGGATCACTAATATACTTGCAGGACTTTCACACCAAATATTGAGAACTCCATTTAAACCATTTAAAGAAGCAGCCTGCATGTTTCCAAGAGTCGGGAGTCGAAAAGGAACTACTTTGAAGTTTGATCCTACCTAATCCACACACTAGTCAAGTGAGAATAAAATAAATGTGGCACATACAAGGAAATGTTTTTTGATATCATGATCAATGCAGAAAGGTTGAGGGTCTTCCCCCTGGCGATCATCTGTTAAAGCAATTGTGTGAACTGTCAGTCCGGCTTATGATTGACAGGAAGGAAACACATAATGGCCAGCATGCTTGGTCGCCTTCTCATTCAGTCGTGTTCCTCCACGCCTGACTCATCACTTTTTCTTTACCCTCTCGCTCTCAGCACAAGCATTCATGCAGGACTTCCTGTTATAAAACCGCCTTTAGTGTACAAGCGCCACTGAAGAGTGACTGAAGAGAAACAGCCACTATTATCCTGAAACCCTGTGGCAGTCGCTCTCTGAATTCCAATTAACACGGGTTGTATCTTAAAACAATATATCACAATTCAACAAGTTAATTGCTCACAGCACCAAAAGCTGATATGAAACCACATTAGGAAGAGCGGAAAAAAACACACACCAACTTATCTCAGCGGGGTAAATACATTTTGAGCCAAAAACAGAAACTGGGATGGAAACTACAGAACAGTACAATTAAAACTCTTTTAATATGCTTCAAAAATTTCTATTTTTCTCTTTTGATTTATTTGTTTGATGTGTCATTGCACCAACAGCCCTGCAGCAAATCAAAAACACAGTGTGAATTTAAAAGGCCCGAACAGAATTTGTGTTCTCGGGCTGAGCGCGTACGACTTTTAAATGCCCTTTAAGCACAGAGAAAGCTTTACTTTGTGGCAGTATTTCAATGAGAGGGATAATCAGCTGTGTTAAAGGTTATGACATTTAAATGAGGTAATGAGGTGAAATCAGATGAGGCATTCATAATCTAGTTGGATCATCTTGCACATATTCATAACACTCTCTGGTGACTAATGAGAGCTACCGTCAATGAAATCTACAAGTATTATTACCCTGATTTTATATATTGGATTTTTGTTTAACTTAAAATATGAAGCCGAATATCATCTTACTGTAAAATGTTTTAGTTCAATCTATTGATTGAAACAAATAAATAATCTCCAAGCGTGTGTGCACACATACCGAAATGGCAGCATTCCTACCCATGCTTATCAAGGATTGACTGAGTTGGCAGACCAAGACAGCTGGTTTGGCTGCGGTAGAGACATGTGTCTTTACCGGTGCCAGATTTGCCCATGAGCACCGAGGGCAGCTCTAGTGCTTCCTGTCAGACGAATAGTGGAGGAATATTCAGCAGTGAATTCCCTAAGGTTCATTTAAGAGACAGAACATGTCCAGCATGTCGGTTGGAAATGACACGTGGTGGATTTTGACACTTTTTTGCCATGAATATGTCTGTGTGTTTTGGTGATGTGTGTGCACTGAGTGCAACCTTCAAGGACTCACACCACAGTCACATTTCGGCTGTCCTCCAAGTAGAACTCACAGAAGGAACCGGCCAGTTGAAATATTGCTTCCAACAAGAAGCCGTATCATGAAGGTCACTTGAGGGGCTAAGCATTCGTCCGAAGGATCAGATTTTGTTTAAAACAAACATGCTGACTGAGACAACTTGACCTTTAAGGGCCAAGGTTGTTGTGCTTCCTGTCATTGGGCCATGGCTACTGGAAAGAAAAACTCTACTCCAATACTTCAAGTGAACAGCAAGAAACTTTGGCACTGTTATTTTTTGCACAATGTCCTGTTCATATCAGTGAAAGAATGCACGTGAAAGAGCCGTAAATAAGAGCCGAATATCCTGGAAGTCATTTGTTAAAAAATAAAAAAAATAAAAAAAAAACTGTTGTTTCCCAAACCCTAATTCTAATATGACTTACTAAGGTTTAAACCGCTAAAATAAATGATCACTGTCTGTTACAAATCAAGTTTAAAACAAAAGGTCTTTTGCCTCTCCTCTCTGCTCATTGAATGCTTTAAACCTTGCTTTAAATCTTACTTTTACAAAAAAACACAGTTCTGTTTAGCCAGAGATGTTAGACAACACCTATGCACGTCGTCTAATAAATGCATCCTTTAGACCGCACTGCACAGGGCTTTAAATAAATGGTTCCTCTAGCTCGATCTATTTGAAAGCGTCTATTGGGCGTCAGACTGAGCACACATACAGACTGAGGCCGGGAGCTTCAGAGCTGTTCCAGCTGTCACTCAAAGCTCCAGCACCAGTAGCTCAGTCTCACCTCATTGTCTGGGTTATCTGCAATTCTAATCAGGGAGGCACAACCTGGCAGTCCGGCAGGGCTCGTTTTCAGCCGACTCAAAGATTATCTCACCTCTCACTGTCTACCTCTCTTTCTCTATCGTTCTCTCTCTCTCTCTAAAGCCATTTGTCTCTGTCAGAACATATAAACCTCCTTGTCCTCAGCTAAGAGGTCTTGGATGAACCTGCATAGACAAGGGACAGCCAATCAGCGGCCTCGTTGGACAGCGAAGCCCCATCGCTATTAGCCAAATGGACTTGAGACTGGATGAATTATGGTGAGTGTGGTGATGAGGAAAGCCTGCAGAGAAATTGATTTATTTAGCACAGTCATAGCCACACCTGGGGTCTAATGGGTTTGCGCCTCTCATTGACTAGATCTAGATGGAGCCCACCTACCGTTTGCATGAGGAAACCAAAGCGGTGAAACAAAGTCCCAGAAAGTATCCATATAGCATTTGGATTTACATTGTTTATGTGTCCTGTATGAGCCAGCTGCCTTGTTTCCATACTTGGCTACAAAACAAAGGCAACACAATACCAGCTAGTGTGAAGCCGTGTTAGTTGATAAACACACGGTTAAAGGTCTGTACTGTTGCCATGGCAGCAGAGAGAGGTCTCTGTTTGCAGCCGGCCATTGATCAATAGGTTTAAACTTTCATCAGATAGAATAGGGAAGGTGGATTAGTTTATCGAATTGTTGCGCTCGGGTCAAATTTGATAAAAACTATTGAAAATGTTCCCTTGGAGAACCTGAGGTCAGGATTAATTATTTGAAAGAGGTGAGATAGACTCATAAGCACATTTATTCTGGGCTTAAGCATGAACGCTCATGTCCAGTAGCCACATTACTCTAATGATGTGACAGAAAGCAACCCAACTCTCAAGGGTTCAGACGCAGCATATTTCTCAACAACACTTAAGCCATTTAATAACCTATTTAATTGATAAATATAATGTTTGAGTATATTTCTAACAGGACTGGAGGGCAGACATAATGAATGGGTTTTTCTGAAGTCATTTAGAACGGGTTGGAAACTAGTTTAGTTTAATTAGATCCTCCAGAGATGGGGGAGGAGGTGTCCCAGTTCTATTAGAAACTATCCTTTCATAACATGTTTGCTAAACGCCAGGCCATTTCATTAAAAGAATGATAATTGTGTCTAAGAAAGAGCACAGGCACTGGGGGCCACGCTGGAGTCTCAAGATTTATATACTGGCACGGATAACACCTGAAAGATCATTCAGACTACCTTAATATCATCTCAAAGAAAGAAAGAAAGAAGAAAGGAGACTGTTGTGCAGCCTAAAGCACAATGAATTGTCAAGGCTGGCAGAAAGATTTGTTGTAAAAAAAAAAATTGATGATGTCATCCATTTGTGAGGGGTGACTGTGCAAAGCTTATGGTTGTCAGAATGATGTTAGGTGGTTGCTAGGATAAAATCATGCATCTGATCACTTAGAAAAGTACTTGGTGCAGGATGAGATGCACAGTGAAGTTTAAGACTCATGCCAAATAACAGGATGTCATGTTCCTGGAAGAACAAACACAAAAGGTGCATCACAAACTGACAGAGACCCTTGTCTGCTGACTAAGTGAGGCACTTCCACACTTGAAACTGTGTTTTGTGCACTTCACGTTCATGAAAATGTGTCCGTTTCCTCTCCTTTCTGCTTGTTAAACACGCTTCCTCACACAGGAGGCACAAACATTCTCCCAGCGGCCTTGGGTTTTACACTCAGAGGTGCAATAAAACATGCTATTTCAGCATTCTCGTCAGAAACACAGACCCCCTCCAAACACTCGCATGCGTTACACAGTTCTCACACCGTAAGTGACAGTCATGCCTCCTTTATGATCTCTAATATAAGACCAGTGGTGTCTAGACGGGAGCTCACATGCACCTGTGAGATGCCAACAATTACCAGAAAATCATCATCGATAGAAGGAAAAGTGTGAGCAACGCAAGCTTGCCAAGAGCGATGGCAAGCTGACGGTAACAATTTTCAAGGTGAGAAAAGAGAGGCTAAAGCACTTGCAACAAATACTCAAACTATGTGATGAAGCAGCTTTACTTCATTGTACAGTACACAGAAAAAACCTAATGCATGACCCCCAATATTTACAAGACTGGATAAAAAGTATTAGATTCAATGTTTTCTACAAAAGGTATTCCGATGTATCTTTTTATTATTATTTTTTCAGTGTAGTCAAATCTGGAGCAATGTGATTATACATAATATAAATATAAATGATGTTAATTTGTTAACTTAAATACATACTGTATACAGTACAATAATAAAATCAAATTCAATAATAAATTCAATTCAAATCAAATAATTTATAAATTGTTGTTATTGTTAACTAAAATATATTAAAATCATGCTAGGTGTTGAAAACAGCATTTTTTTTTTTTTTTTACAAAAAAAACTAATAAATATAAAATAAGGCCACAGAAACAAACAAATTAATTAATTAACTAATTAAAAGGGAAAAAGCACAACACATTCCAACAAATTAAAATGAAAAAAAAAAAAAAAGCTAATTCAAAATATGAATAAATACTATGGTAGTAATTATATCAAAATAACACTGATTATAACTATAATTAATGTGAGGGTTTTTTCCCTCCCTTTTTTCTTTCTTTTGCATATTATGGGCAAAACCCTGCAGCAAATATTAACTGATTTAAATACAAAATTGGCTTTTAACAGCAGGCCATTATAGATGTTTAACGGGAATGAAAGTGATGCTGTGAGATAGACACATCTCTTCAGTGGGCTGTACTGTTATATATTGTGTGTTTTTTTTTTTAATAGGAATTTTTCTGAAAAAAATTATGAAATAAAACCATATTGGTCAATTTGACCCCTGTTATGCATTAAACAAACTTAGATCTCAGGGTTTAAGATTGGATAATAATCCAGATGGCAATTATCTGCTGACTTGGAATTTATTTAGTTATTTTTTTTGCCAAGTTCTTTCATCATCCAAATGCACCAATTACCCATCTCGATTGTGAACTGTATAACTGGGCCTGGGGTTCCACCTGACCTTGGAGTCAGAGGTTGACAAATACCGCCCTGATTAACCCCTTGACAAATGACCCGGTTGGAACATTTAACATGATTAATAATCTCTAGTCAAGCAGAACTATTCAGGAAGACGCTTTAGGGAGGTCACGTCCTGTATTGAGAAAAAAAAGTGGTTCATTAAAAATAACACAAGAAGCACCTGTGATCAATCAAGCAAAAGTAGCTTAAGACATTTAGAAGTAGTTTCACTCTGCATTTCATTTTTGATAATGTTTAATCTTCCGGCAGACCGGCATCCATAGGTATAAAATGACTTCAAAGATTCTCGTCCTGGCACAGGAATAAACGCCTCCGACTTTATCATCGCCAACATGTGCAACAAAGCAGAAACATCAGGGGTCAACCACTGCAGGGCATGCAAGCTCCTTTCATACTGTGACCTCGCTGTTAGGATGATATGCACCGCCAATGAGTGAGCTGCTGTCAGAAAGCTTGCTTTTCTCATTTAGAAAGAAAGCTAAACTTATCCTATCCTTTAGCAATGCTATTCAGGCCCTTATAAATGTTTTCACAATGGTTAGCTTATTCTTTTTTTAATTCTTCCATCTATTCCGCTTGGTCAAGGTCAGTTACATTCCAGATTTAAAGAGAAAGATTAAGTTTCACTTTTCCAGTTTTCAACAAAGCGATTCTACCATACCTTGTAGTGAGACACTTAGTCATTCAGTGACAGTTCTGACCAACGAAGCACCTAAATTGTGTCTGTGACTGAGGAATCACACTTTTTTAAGTGACCACTAAAAATATGAATTAGTAAAACAGTAAGTGATAACATATCTGTTCCAAAGAGTATCTGCTGATGAGCGGGATGTGAATGCAAAACAGAATAGTCATCTATAGACATTTATTTTTTCATTATTGATTCCTTGCTTGTTTAGAGCACACGATGTTGCAAGTTTTATCCCATATCCTTTTGATTCAATCTGCAAAGTACTGATTGGATAAAAGATATGCAATCCGACATGTTTTCCACTAAAACACTTCAATATGTTCTCATTTGATCTAAAGGCCAAAGCCCTCTTGATTTACAAGAGCTGATGCATGCTAATATGCACAAGTTTCTTTCAAGCTACATTTTCATGAAAATCGTGAGCTGACCTCTTGAGGATGGTGGAATCATTTATTTTATAGATTTTCTGTTTCTACTATAAAAGACTAGCTTCTTAAACCCAGCCTTCCTTCCTTCCTTCTTTCCTGGCTTGATTATTGACTGCTTGTTTTTCTTCTCATCATCACAAGTTAAAAATGTCCGGTAACATGAATTGACCATGAAGAAAGTAAAACAAATTGTAGAATTTCTAAAAACCTTGTGTTATTTAATGCAATGACAGTGAAGACTAGTGCTTATAAGCTTCAAAAAAGGTGCAAAAGCACCACAAATGCATAAAAAAGTTCACTTCCTATGCAAAGTTTCTGTATGGCTTCAAAATACTTAAAATATAGTTTTATAGTGCATATATTAATCTTTCATGTTCCACGAACGAAAATGGGAGCAAATATTTACAGAATCTCTTTTTTTTTTTTTTTAACACAACAATCATTCAGTTTCCTACAACCGTTTCACCGACATGACGACTGAGTAGAGAGAGCCCAAAAAGGCACATAAAGAGGGTTTCTCAAGGGTCAGGTTGGGGATTTTCACTGGGCCATGTCTAACATCATTATCGTTCATGGTGCTTAGCCAGAGATGTGCCAGAGGTATTGTTTCTGTCACACCGCCACGGTTTGGCCATTTTTAACATCAGTCAGTCGGTACTTTGATGCTGTTCTCCTATCTCTTTTCCCTCTTTTAAACAAACTAATTTTTTCAAGAGGGTCTCTCTGAGAAGGCTGATGAAGAGGCAACATCTGCTTTCAAAGGGTCTGTTCATTATTCACCAAAGAGAGGGAGAGAGAGAATGAGCGAGCAAGAGAGAAGATGAAGAGGAAAAACAAGGGAAGGAGAGGCACCTGAGTAAACAGAGTGCCATTGAGCACATCAATTAAAGGAATAGTTCATCCAATCATGAAAATGCTGTCATCATTTACTCACCTTCATGTCATTCCAAGCCTGTATGACTATTTATTTTGTGGAACACAAAATGTGAATGTTCTAAGAATATCTTTTCCACTCCAAAATAAATAAATAAAAAGCACCGTAGATGTGCCATAAGCGGTCTACATTCCAGGTTTTATACTGTAGGTTTGTGAACAAAACAGAGCACAATTTAAGATTACAATCTTAATATAAGCCCTGGCTTTCCTGGGTGCATTTATGAGAGTCCATAAAAGATATCTGATTTGTGAATCGATCTGAACTGGATCATTTCATTGAATCAGTTGATTTAGTTCACAAAACCAGTCTGAATAATTCCATTCAATAATCCAGTCAAAACAGTAACACCTTACTGGATTGGAACTAAGATTATCAGTGGAATTTCAAAAATATCAATTTACATTTTGGTCTATTCTCCTTTTATGACACTTTCATGGTGTTTTAGCGTAGTTTTGAAGCTTGGCAGCCCCCATCCTCATTTACTTTCACATTAACACTTTTGTTCAATGAAAGAAAAATCGTACAGGTTCGGAATAAAAAAAAAGAGAGAGTAAATAATAATGCAAATATATAAAACATGAGTAAATAATTACTTATTTTTAATTTGGGTAAACTATTACTTTATATAACATGCTGGATCATTGAACTTTTTCTACAATGGATTCCAGAAGAAAGTATTGAAAATCACTGCTTGCTCTTGAAGTTCAAGGCCTGAAACCAATGATTCCAACAAAACAGCCCTACAAATACACAGTAAACAATAAACAACCTAACAGGGGAAAATAGCATATCAGAGCTTTTTATTGTGTGAAGGATCACAGTGCAGTGTGATTCGCAAGGAAAAAAGTTTTCTTTTTTGTTGCAAAAACACTCAGTTGGCCAAAATGAGCTCTGCCTTCATTTTTGTGCGGCAGTGTCCTTCCCAGGGTAATGGTATTTTGTATAATGCTATTAGTAAGCTGAAAGCATGAAATCGCAGCACTGAGACCCACTTTTGTGGAGGCTGATAAAGAAGAGCGGGGGAATAATGCCCTTGTAGGCGAGGTTTTTTGAGTCTGCACTCTAAATTCTGGTGAGAGGAGCTTAACGCGCAGAACGGCCGGCACATCTCCCGGTAGCTATGCATTCTAACTGAGAAAGAAAGAAAAAAATTATCACCCCAAAAAACTGAGGGTTGCCGTCTGCCAAAAAGACACTGACTGGTGTCCGTTGACAAGTTGAGAATGACCTCCATCATGGACTGTCACTTTTTGTGACAGCTCACTTATCTGGAGGTGATGTAGAAATGTAGAGAGCCGAAATACTGTAATAAAAAAACTAAAATGATAAATGATGGGCCTATTCTAATCCATGATGTTAAAAAAATTAAAACATTTCACTTAAGGGGTTACAAGCTAGTGCCTCTAAAGCTGTTGCTCATAAAAGACGTAAAAGTCAGGACTCCAGAGCATCCTGTATAGCCCTAAATTCTCACCAGGGTGCGGGGCCAAAGTCTGACCTCTTCCCCTTTCCCTAACATCGGACACACGGGCCAGCTGCAACACTGATCTTCTCGGGTAAAATTTCAAGGGCTGAAAAACAATCTTTACGTTGGCAAATAGATCGTGGTTCAGGCCACCTCCGAGGTCCTTGGGACAAGAGGAAAAGGTCAGGAATGTGGAAGTAGAAAGAAGAAGAAAGAGAGGAAGACGGGATGATTTAATGTGTCCAGCAGCTCCAGGATGGCACCAGATTGTCTGTCTCTGAGGCCAGGTGGAGAGATCATCACTAAAAATGTGACCAATATGGTGAACAAACATACAACCCCAATTCTCACTAAGTTGTTACTGTGTGTAAGACTGAACAGTTTTTTATTATTATTTACATTAATAATTAATAACTAGGAATATTTACTTTAATGATGTAGGCCTAATACTTATTTTTCATTACTTTATCCCTAACTGAATTAAAATCAATAACAAATGACTGAATATTTTCTTAGTTTTTCATTTGTTATGAATATTCTGTGATTACAGTATGTACAACATGATTATGTACTATTTTAAAAAATGTGGGGTTGAATGTCCAGCTAAATAATATTGAGATATAATACCACTATAACATACAATTAGAATTTGGTCATACAGACTATTTGTGTCAGAAGAAACTAGTAATAAGTGCAACAGTGTCAGTCTAAATAAATGTTACTGTACCAACATTAATATTCAAGTTAAAATAGACTATTCAAGTCTCTAAGACATAACCTGAATAATTATTAGATTTGCCGATTAAAAACATCAGATATATTACAGCGGATAAAACGTGATTCCAGCACATAACCATATACTGTCTGCAGGTATATGAACTTCACACAGAACATTACATCATCAGAGAAGGATTCAGTCACTTTAGTGTTTTCTCTCCTGACGCATTTCCTTTGTCACCTTCCGCTATACGGCCCATTAGTAATGCAGCTTTAGCAATGTGGCTTTAAGAGCCTGTAGAATAATGAAGGTGCAGTCATACACTGGCTAAAGTCTTTCATATTATGCATGCACTATTATCAGTAATCAGAAAGCACACACTTATGGAGAGAGAAAAAAAATCTCAAATCAAGTCCAAGCCAAGGCCATTTAACACTAAACCAAGATGAAGTCCAGTGACACTTACAACTATGAATGTCCAAATAACGAGTTTCTGCTCTGTTGTTTAAAGTTTTATGTAATATGCATATACAGAAATAACTAGAACCACAGCGGCATTAAATTGTGTCATGCAAAAGACATTCTCAGCAGCTAAAACAAACTTACATTACTCACAGATGTTGGGTTGTGCAATACAACACATTTTTTAAATTGACGAGTTGGTGGAATACCTTAAATATCTGTATAATTAGACTTGTTTCTATTCAAATGACCCATATTAGAGAGACATTTACATAACCGCTAGACAGAGCGCAACCAATATCATTATCAAAATTGACTGGTTAATAATCAACAGGTCGATTGTTTACACATATAACCAGTGATATCCTATTTTCCTACAGATGTTTTGACTCAATTTCCTGTAAGACCCTCAAACTAGTAACTGTGTCCTTGACGCTGTGGCATCTTGTTGATCATTAACTCCAGGGTCTCATAAATCAAACCCTTCCATTCGTGTCCACTGGAAGAACCGAATACAGATACTTGTGCCACAAACACTTCCCAGCATTTCAACGACAGAATAAAGCGATGGGAAGAGAGATGCATTCAGATCTGGCAGCCAAGAGAGCCATAGTTAAGAAGATTCAATTTCAGATCGTTCTTTCTAAAGACAGATCCTTTTTTCCCCATCACCGGACGCACAGGAAGCAAAGAGAAATCTCAGAGCTGAAGGCTATCTCTGCACTGTTGTGACAGCGCGAGAATTACAGAATTTTCTTTAGAAAAACACCTCATTGACTGTCTCAGAAATTCCGCCCCATTCTTCACAGGTTGAATATAAAGTGCAGTGGTATTGTGGGAGCGTCTGATCCATGACAGTGTCTCCTCACCTGGTACGTCTGAGAGCAGATCTCATCCACCTCTGCTGTCGATAAGGCCTATCTGCATAGACCAGACCAACCTTCCATCAACAGCTAACAATGTTTTAAAGGCAATTATTTTCAGGGAAACACACGGCTAAAGTAGTTCCAGGCAGGTCTTGACCGCATTACATGCCATATCACTTCACCAAGTGACTTCAGTTATTTCAACAGGTCCTTACAGCCTACAACAAAAAGAACAAAAATCCCAAACGACACCGACCAAACCATTAAATACTAAACAGGATAAAAACGACAAATTATGTCCATGTGTTTTGCCACAAAATTATGTTTTATTTTGTGTGGAAAGCACATACTCTTTTTCTCCAACTCAAACACACATACATATAGTACGGACACACACTCGCACAGATGTTGTCAGTGCCGCTCTGACGATTTTTCTAGCAAAATAATTAAGCAATTTAAAAGCTACATTCATTTCTCACTAACTCCATAACACTAACACTGTTCTTGAAGCAGATACACTTACTGTTTCACTATTAGTAAAGACGCTCCTGCTGAACACTGTTGAGAGATGCACAGACTTTCTCTCTCTCTCTCGCTCTCTAATAACTGCATTAGTCTGCTATCAGTGGCTTAACCCTCCGTTACTAGCTCTAAAATTAAGTTTTGTAATTGGCAACGGAAGCTTTGGATGTGATGCGCAAGTAATTTGTCCTTCACACAAGAGTGTTTTAAGGACAAAAACCAGACAAATGTCTTGAAATACAACATCTGAACAACTGGTAACAGTAGTACAAGCGAAATACCAGCTTGAGTGTGCATTATTTTCTAATAATTATTTTCAAATTATTTCTTACTTAAACTAAATTTTATGAATCACAAATATGTGAATATAAAATTATGCAAAACCGACCTCCATTACACTAGAGTATTGTGAGTGGTTGCCAGGGTGTTGCTATGTGGTTGCTAAATTATTCTGAGTGCTTGCCAAATGTTTCCATCCATCTATTTTTATGCGCATCAAAAAACACTGGATGGAAACGCCAAGATGCCCATAAATTCTAAAAACCCATAAAAAAAACCTTGTGTGCTAGTTTGAGTGGGATACATTTTTCATCTGATAAGAAAACATGCACATAAACTATGATGGAAACACATTTACCGGATAAATTCCTCGATGCGCATTAAAAAAAAAATCATGAAAATTTGCACGATGGGACGGCAGTTATCACTCAGAACTCTCTTACACGACTGCATTCCCAAACAACAGCATCTGCCTCCGAAAGCAAGATAACACGTTTATTGCTTTTCGCCTGCGTCCTCCAAGTAATTTATTATATACGAAAAGTATTATATACAGTGGCTTCTCCTACATTTTTGAGTGATATTTAGTGGCAGTTTACCAAGAAGAGACGATTTTGTTCTCTGCGTCTTACTGGATGGAAACAGTGATTTATTGGTAAAAGTTGTATGCAATATTCCAATTTTGCACATAAGTTAAATTCGCAAATTTGGATAGAAACATAGCTAATGTGTTGCTATTCAGTTGTTAAGATGTTTTTAGAGGTTCTTTATGTGTTGGTATTTGTCTAATGTGTGTAGCATGTTTTTTTGGTAAACAGTAATAGCACACCAACTCTCAACAACACCGCCCGATGTGAGAAATCATGCATGTCTGCAGCACAAACGGTGTGGGACCAGTTACCTGCCAAAGCATAATACTCAGGCTTTGAGGTTAGTTCAAACTCCTAATCCTCAGTAAGAGTAATAGTAGGTTTAGCAAGCACTACTAATTAAAAAAGGTGAGGCACACTTAATTGATACAGTTTTAGACAGTCTCCCCCCCCCCCACCCCACACACACACACACCCACCCCCACACACACTCAAAACAGTCGATTTGCCTGTAAAAGACATCTAATAGGACCTTTAATGATCCGTCGCGTATGTGAATTATAGCGCTCCTAATTGCAGTGGGTTTTACAGCAGCATACAGACTATGATGAGAGTGGCTTAGTTTTCTGAATTGTGGTTTCGGAAAGGTTGCTGTGAAAGCCGATTGCGTGTACAGAATCTTTGTTTGTTTATGGCTCTCACCTCCAACTTTAACAGCTTGTGACAGGCTAGCTTTATTAAAGTGGGCTTTGAGCATGCGCTGAGAGCCAGTAAACCTTCTCTTACTGCCGGTCAGGGATCAATTCTGACTGCTGCTCCTCAAATTAACAAAACTCAATAGCCAAGAGAGAACACCCTGCAAGGCTGTGTAAGAGGGTTAAATGGACGGGTTTAATACTTTAATCAACTTTAATAGTTCGCACTTTATTCAAATGTAATCGTTGGTTTGGAGAAAGACCTCTTCTTGTTCCTGATGTTTGCATATTCTAATGGGAATAATGTCAACTAAAGGGTGTGTGCATGGATTAAGTGCTCTGCCTTCCCATCCCATGGATCTGCTGATATGCAACAACCCCTCTTTATTTCCTGCTGCAATTGTTTCATTCTCTCATTTCCCACTTCACTGATGTCTGATGAGGTTTACCAGGAGGTCCCCTATTGATCTCGCCAACAAATATGCTCAAGGCTTCAAAGAGAACCAACATGGTAGCTACGCATGTCTCTGTAATTGTGTAAGTCTGAGTTTCTTGAATCTTTTATCTCTTTCATTTTACCTAGGAAGCCTTCAGTGCAGGGAAATCATCAAAAGCTTGTCTCTCCACCAAAGTCTTTTGGGTTTTAAGTCTCTTGTCTCTCACAGGGTTGGGGCTTAGGAATGTTGTGTGATAACATGCAATAAGGCTGGGGAATGAACCATCACTGGTACAGTATATGAACTATTCAATTGCATAGCAGCACACAACAGTCACTCTAAACACCTTTGCAAGCGACCACATGGAAACACACTTAACAACCACTCAGAAAACCTAAACAATTACATAGCAATGGCCTGGCAAACATCCACTACACCCTAGTATCGTGGAGGTGAGTTTATAGTGCCTTTAATCTACACTGTGAAAAATAAACCAAATACATTTGATACAGCATACTTAGAGTCACATATATTTCATTTTTAACAACAAATGAATACTTTTACAGCAAGGACGCATAAAATTGATCTAAAGTGACAGTAAAGACATACGTTACAAAAGATTTATATGAATCAATGAATCCTGAAAAAAAAACTTATGGTTTCCACAAAAATATTAAGCAGCACAACTGCTTTTAAATGAGATAATAATAAGAAATATTTATTGAGAAGCAAATCAGTATATTATAATGATTTCTGAAGGATAAGTTGATTGGAGTAATGATGCTGAAAATTCAGTTTTGCAATCACAGGAATAAATTACTCTTTTTTTATATATATATATATATATATATATATATATATATATATATATTATTTTGTACTATCTAATAACTGTATTTTGTATCAAATGAAAGCAGCCATGGTGAGTTTCAGAGACTTATTTCAAAAACAAGTTTATAAAAGTTAATTTTATAGGAGTTTATTACTTTTGTGACATTCTGTTTGCATCTGGTAATTAGATGCAACCACACACACACACACACAAAAAAAAAAACCCTCTAGAAATACTTTCTCCAGTCAAAGCATATTAAGCTTAACTATAACTAAGTATTAAGAAATATGCCAGATGTGAATTTGGCCACATGATATAATCCTGAGTCAACGGTTTTATTTCACTACAGACACTATGACTGGCTTGCCAAGGTTTCTGCAGCTGATCCTTAATCTGCTAACAGTAAAACTGAGGCCTCTTTCATTTTTCGCCATAATGAGAATTTTCAGCTTCTCTGTTTCCACCGGAGGAACATCCTTATAATTAGAATTTAATAACCTCCTCCCAGGATGTCAGTTAAACTCCTGTTCTTTTGAGCCTATCTTATTTACGATAAAATAAGAAAAAAGGCTGCTAAGCTGCTCTCAGTTTTCATTTCTAATTCGTTTTTGTTTTGTTTCGGAATCCGACAATAATTGATTGGAATTTCTGTGCTAGTATAAGACTCTCTGATCTAATTATTCCTGGGAATTAGCATAATTGAAGTATTACTTTAGATTTCACTTAACAACTCCTTGAAAGAAAGGAAGGCTATACCGCATTTCTTTTAGCCGTACATTATGATTGCAATTATTTGCCATGATACCGCTAATAAAGAAATAATGAGTCATGCAGAAACATTTTGTACACCAAATGAACAATGCAATATGACCATGAAATGTGTATACAATTTTAAAACCCATGAAAAATCAAATTGGACAAGTCCTGGTTGATTACAGTAATGAATTTTGCTTTATAACCAGGTAAAATAGAATCTGATCAATTTTGCTGTCTAGCCACTGAATTGACAGAATGGTGAACAAAGAAAGACTGAGACATATACAGGTGAATATGCAACTATATAGGGCCAGGTAATATTAAACAGCTCTTAAGGATGTTGCACACATTAACATATGAATCTTACCTATTTATAAATAAGACCCATGGTGACATAGTAGTCCTTCACATCTCTCTTAATTGCATTTGGTGGATGCAGGTCAGGTGTGAATGGCACCAGTGATTAATACTCATTAGACTAACTAGGCCTCACTCTCTGGTTCACGGGACACTATTGTGAGGACTAAACCCTCACAGAATGAACCTCAAATTGCCCAGTCAGGAACTTTGGCCTTTTTTGCCCCATAATGTAATGCCCTTTGACCCAAAATGGCCACCTATTGTTAAATAGGGGAGGGTAAAAGGTGAGGGACACCATCCCAAACAACAAATGTGCTGATGCCGGTGAACGTGGGTGCACGTTGCTGAAGATTCATTCAACTCTGGCTGGGTGATGGATTCCAATCCACAACATTTATCGACAACAGATGCATCTGAGAAAGGAAAGCAAGTACAACAATAGACCACTGACTCATGATATATTAGATTGTATTCCGCTGTGGCGTCAGACAAGGGGAAGAAAGGGACAAACTCCACAGGGTATTTTCACAGATAATACTGCCATGCAGAAATCTGGTTGACAAGGAATTGTGGCTGCAATCCCGGCGCTGGGCATGATCCAAAATAATTCTATTTCTGCATAATAAAGCTTCATAATATTCCAATGGCAACACGTAGTTAAGCAAACCACAGATGTGGTCTCTTTCTATAACAAAGGATGGTCTGGTAATATTCTGTTTGGAATAAGAGGATAAACTACACTTATTCTTGCAGTAAATTAAAAAGTTAAAAGTAGGTCAGGCTATGGTTTGTGCTTTGTTATGCAACTCTTAATTTTTTCTTTTCTATTTTGCTGTTTGGTCACTCAATTGTTTGTGCAAAACAGAAAAATGTGGGGGGTTTAAATGTATTTTCCCTTTTATCCCTACTCCCAGGTGGTCAGTTAGCGCTAAGGCGAGCACAGGGCAGACATTATTAAAGTGATTTTTTTTTCTTTCCACGTTGCGACTAATCAAGTTGGGGTAATTAGACCCGCACGCCTGTGTAGATTGACATGGAGATTAACGAGTATTTGCACCACGCTTGAATGGAGGTGTGACATTTGCCGCTTGTTGTCTGGGCAGACCTGCGGAAGTGGGGTGTTATAATCCTGCGAGACTGTGAGCTACAGTAACTAAACACGGCTATAAACATGTTTTTCTCTTTCATGAAGCGCTCTTAAACACACTAGCCATGACCCCCTGCACAAAATAACCAAACAAAGACTCACATTATTCTCCAATAAACTACTGCGGCCTAGATCAAGCAGAGATTATAGGCGATGTTATACATTTCCCCTCTTCAAAGCCCAGACAATCAGGCTTAATCAGATTCACACGGCCAGTTTATTGCTGGACTTTGTTTTGTCAGACTTGGAACTCAAGACAGGGAAGGGGTTTGAGTGTAGAGGGAATTACAGACAAGATGAATGATTCTGATAAGCATTTATGAAACATTTCTCTTCTTGTTGTTGCATGCTGAATGTTTCTAATCAGCGTGCTCAGCCTCTTAAACGACAGCGATAAAAGGACTTGTAAATCTTCAAGCCACGTTTAAGTAAAAAAAAAAAAAAAAAAAAAGCTGTAAAAAAAAAATAATAAACGGTAAATTTAATGGCCATCTGCTCTCTGCTGGAGCGGACTTGGGTGTAATGTGCTTTTTGTGCGATCAAAGGGACCATCCGCATCATGGCGGTTTACCTTCAGAGATCTCAGCCACCTCCTACTGAGAGTTCACAGCCCTGCGTATTAAAAAACACTTTTACAACAGACGTAACAAGTTAAGCCCTGAGTCATTTCACAACAATACAAACAAGAAAAATAAAGCTTTTTTTTATTTTCTATTTAAGAACAGTCTGAATGTATAACTACATCTTGCAAGTGTTGTCTCCATTCACACATTTTATAGACTTTAAACTAATTTTATGTGTCCTTGGCCATTGAAGGTGTTAAGTTACAAAATGAGGGGAGGTGACCAGCCAACGACAAAGACAGGGAAATATTTTACTCCGTCATTGCTCTTATCTCATCTGGGCTCAGGTAATAAAATATTAACAACTGCAATGCAGTCAGGGTCCGTCAGCCCCCTTGCCTAAATCGATTTCAACAAATAGCCTACCACGAGTAAGACAGCTTCATTAACCCAAAACCACGGTTTGACATGCATGGGGTACAGTGCAAAATGATCAAAAATACACATTGAGAACAAAGAAAGTTCTCAAAGCCATGTTTAAGTGCGAAAGTGTTTGTTAATAATATTTGTTTACTCCATTTGCACAATTTTTTATTATTTTTGTATTCTCATTGCATGCATCAAAAAAGAAAGCACTTTATAGCGTTAACGTTAGCGAAATATATAGTTTTTGTCATGCCAATGAAGCACACTAAACTGATAAATCAAGTGCAGTCCTACAATAAAAGCAGCAATACAAATCAATACAAAGCATATAGACACAGACACTCACACAAACATTCATTCAAGGACTTCATATTTGATGTGATTTGTTGGACAAAATGCTTTTGAAGTCGATAAAGGTTATAAACCCACACCTGTGACCGGAAATTTTGTATGAAGGGTCCTCAAAAGGGGGGCTTTATTTTAAAAAATAAAATCTAAATATGCGTTCATGTACAACATATAATTGAAGAATCTAAAGCTTTAGATAGATCAATAGCTAGAAGCATTTTATATTTTCTTTTAATTAAAAAAATCGATAATTCTTTAAAATATCAAATATACAAGTTTGTGCTAAATTCAAATATAATGCTCAATGCATTATAAAGCTTGACTTATTGCATTATAAAAGCACTATGTATTTAATCAAATATATAATTAAATTATATATGTATTTTATTTATTTTATTATGTATATTAAATTTATTTCAGACACAGAAAGACAGATAGATAGGCAGATTTATCTCTACTCTCACTGGTCACCTCCTTACCAGGGTCCTGTAGGATCACCTGAGAGCAAACAAACAATCGCTCACACAGACTCTCGGAGACTTCAAACTCTGTGCAGTGTAAATAGCTTCTCTGCAGTCTATCAGGGGGCACAGCTAAAGCCCTTTGAAGAGTGTTTCAGGGCCAAAAAAAAAAAAAACATACCACGGCACTTCAAACAACACTGAAGGGACAGCGGCAGTTGATCTCGCGCTTTCAAGGTTACAGAGCTGTGTAAACGTATACAAGTCCACACTACAAATACAGAGAGACACTTCGGTCACAGGAGTAGGACCACCGTGGCCGTACCGCCCACCTCATAAACACTGATCTACTCCTAAGCCTCTAGTCTCCAGCTGGGGTCTCTGGTCCACAGGGGTTTGCCGAGGACCCAGGTGTAAGTGCAGATTTCACGCAGGCATGGTGGCCCACCTCTGGAGTTCATTTAGCCACATGGTAGGGATGAAAGCGAGATGCAGGGCCAAACCAGGCACAGCCCACCTCCTATTCACACAGCAGTTTGCAGAACCAGTATTTTTATAATGCAACAGCTTCCCTGTGCAATTCTGTTCACGGTACTCAACTGGGATAATAGTCACAATTCTTGTGTGTTTAATTTCACATTGTAACTAAAGACTACATTTGCATTTTATGCAGAAAATACCAATGCTTGAAAGGCAGCAAAATAACGGTGTCAAAGTATTAAGAAACTTTGGCCTGGTTTCACAAACAGGGCTTAGATTAAGCCATGATTAGGCTGTAGTTATTTTTTTTTTGCATTTAAGTAGCTTTTACAAACATGCCTTGGAAGAAAACATTACTGGTGTGCATCTTGAGACAAAATATTTAGCAATGACATATTTTAAGATGTCAGTCAAAGTTACTTTCAGTTAGAACAGCTGAAACATGCATTTTAGTCTCGGACTAGGCTAAAACCTGGTCTGTAAAACCGGGGGTTAATATTATGGTTTAAGCTGTGTGTAAAGGAAAGGTTACATCAAAGCCCATTGATGCATAGCGGGCATCTTGTTTGTCTACTGTGTATAAGAATATTTGAAGAAAAGAGCCAAAAAAGGTTAAATAGATGCAATAAAGAAGGCCAAACTAAATTCAGTATGCAAATATTGTGATTATTATCGCATCCTTAAATGTTGTGCCAGATCACATCAATACAATTCAATGGACGAGTTTCACATCGCAATCTTACACCACATAATCTTAAGTTTCATAAATACAAACAAAAAAGCAAAACGTAGGCTCCATCACTTAAAGTTAAATGAAGTCTATAACTTAAGCTATTCAAGCTCAATGATTGATTATTGACCAATTAATTGTCAGTCATTCATGATTACCAGATAAGATTTCTCATTACCATTTATCATAATATGACCATGATTTGTTTTTGTTACCATTTATGTTACTTTATTTAGTCTGAAAAAAAAAGCTCACAAAAACGCAATCTACCCAATGAAATATTACAGAGCTGAGCATAACTTAATAATAGTCTGAAAGTCACAAATCACAGAAATGTTAACATGCCTGATCAATACAGGACTGCCTAGCAAGTAATTAGATACGTGCCCATAGGCATTTATTATTTCATAAACTGATTTTTTTAAAAGTAGGATATTTAAAGTATGTATATTTGGTGGCCAATAAATGAGGAAAAACTGAAGGGGACAGATGCACAGATATTACCCAGAGGTTTGCCCGTTCATAGCTCAAAAACTTAATGGAGTTTCTTTTTCTTAGATGTTACTCTTAAAATTCCATTAGAAAAATTAAAATTGACCTTTTAAAAAAAAAATGTTTTTGAAATATGTCGTACAATGTCACCTGAAAAGTCAGAAGTTCAAAGTTTTAAAAAAAGTTACAAATACAGCAGTGCACGGTCAACAATTAAAATAAATTGTTTGATGGCTCAATGTAAAAATGCATATCTCTACTCCATTATATGATTAAGACTTATCAATGGAAAAAAAAAACTCTATTATCTGGCATTAGAAGTGTCATTATTATTCACCCCATTAAGTGCTAGCTCTACAAACACAAACTGCAGCAGTTGAAGGAGCAGAGAACCCGGTCTTAATTAGCTCATATTAATCTCATCTTTCCCCTTTAAAACTACTTTTCATTTCAAATTTGTTCTACTGAGAGAATCAAATAAATGGTCAGAAACTATTTTATTTTCTTAGCTACAGTATGAGGAACATGAAGAGAAATTGTCTTTATTGTTTTCTTTGGCCATTGGGATCCAGACACTATTTGAAGGCCTTTAATGGTCTGAACGATAAGGTTCCTGGTGACTGACAAATTAAAACAGCCACTCTGGAAATGTAATGAATATAAATCTAATTTATGGAGAATATTTCAGTGAGCGTTCTCCCCATTTCTTTCTCCATTTCGCAGTTCACAGAGCGGACTGTTTACAGATACTGAGAGATAAGAGCCAATTAGGACTAAGAGGTGCAGATATTATTGTTGAAGAAAATTTCTCTTCTGCTAATATCTCTTCTTTGGCTCATAAATCCCATCACCTCCCAAAAATCCCTGTTTCCTCCTCCCGACTGGCCATCGCCGCTTCATTCCTCACAAAATCAGTTTCTCAGGCCTACTTTTCCACCCTGCCTAAGATAACATCTGTCACAGTTAGCTTCCCACTTCGCAATGTTATAATAACCAACTTCCTTAGTGCTTCTTTCCTGTGTATCTTGCTTTTCCTGCCTCCTCTTCTCACTTCCTCTTTATTCCCTTATCATATCGCTCTCTTTCTAAACACCTGTACCTTTCATACTAGAGCATCCAGGGTGTCTCAGAGTCCTCCAATTACTCACAGTTGTGAAAGTAATTCAACAATAATTCAAACATTTATTTTTGAATGAACTGTTCTATTAGGTATGCACTGGCTCATTTAGTTAAACAGTTTGCACAACTTAGTTTGTGCAGACTAAATCAGTATAATTACTGACCGATTGTCTATATGCAAGTTTAAGCGTTATTTAAATTAATTATATTTTAATTAAAACATTTTATTAATCGATCAGTAATTGTACTGGTTTCAGACAAAGCCAGAAGTGCACATGCTTCATTCCAAGAGGAAAATCACTAAAAGTAAATTATAACTTGCATTTCAGGGAGTTTATTCAGGTATGGATTTCTGAAAAAAATCGAGTCTTGACTTGTAAAACAATTTATTAAAAGAACCAGAAACTATACTAGTGTATTTGATCCACTAAAAAGAACCAGATCATAAGTAACCTTTTAGTATACTGTATACTTTTGATCCACTATAAAATAAGATACATTTATTCATGAATTGGTCTACACAAGTTGCATTGTATGTAATTTCTTTAGAAATTGGACTGCATTACTTGTGCTGTATGTTTGTTTTTGCGCATGTACCGGTACTAGAATTAAGCATTAACTCACATTTATGTCAAGTCAAGTCACTTTTATTTATTTAGCTCTTTTTACAATACAGATTGTTTCAAAGCAGCTTTACAGTGATAACCGGAAAATGTTGTTTCGGGTGCACAGCAGATCTAGAAGAAAACCGTGTCATACTGCAGAAAAAAGTAAGTCCAGTGATGGTAAGTTGTTGTTGAATTTTTTTAAAATTAATTTTACTCCATTTATCTATTCAGCCGCTCTGGAGAAGACATAACTAATCTGGACGATGACATCACTAATACAATAGTGTCAATGCAGGCAGATCAATAATATTGTGGAATATTAAGTGTCCCCAACTAAGCAAGCCAAAAGCTAAAAGGTGAAAGTGGCATGGAACTAAAACTACATCAGGTGACAGAATGGAGAAAAAAACCTTAGGAGAAATCAAGCTCAGTTGGGGGCCAGTTCTCCTCTGGCCAACGAACGAACAGTGTATGATTATGATTCAGGCAGCATTACAGGTCAGAAGTCAGCCATCCACACTACTGCATTTTTGTTTGGAAACGGAGACCTTTTTCTACGTTTGCACCTCCCGTCCAGTCTACAACGGCAAAAACGAAGATCTAAAACGGAGAAGTTTAGAAACGTTCTGACCCCGTTTTGAGTTTTGAATCTCCGGAGTGCGTTTTAGTGAAGACGGTCAAAACAGAGGACTTTACAAACGATGACGCAGAGGCTCACGCTCGGCTCTATGATTGGGTGTCATCAGTCATGGCGTATTCTTCCCTGATTCGTCAGCCACCCATCACATGACCCGTCCCCGGGAAGAAAACATCCAAAAACAGCCTGGTTAGTGACTGCAACATGGATAATGAATTACAAGCGTTACTGACATTGATGTCTTTGCTAGCAGCTGTTGTGCAAGTAAATTCTGCATTTTACAATGCTATAACTGCCTACATGCGCCTGTTTACACACCGGCACGTGCATGCCCAGTGTTTGTGAATGGTCAAGTGATCCGCGTTTTCAGTCGTTTTAATGTGGACGGAGATCAATTCTAATACGCAGCTAAAACGCTGGTGTGGACGGAGATCGTATTCGTTTTAATTATCCGTTTCTAAACTAAAACGCAGTAGTGTGGATGAGGCCTCAGATTGAATCAGGACATTCAGAATACTAATCCAGTTCCATCTGGTTTAAGATCAGATTCATCACACCGGGATGGAGACGGGTTTGTTGAGGATCAGTGCCAGTGGCTGTCGTGTTGATGAGACCTTCACAGGGGAGTCTAGTTGACACAATCTCTGCTGACAATTCAGGGAAACGTTGTGGTCGTGTCTAGGTGCAGATCCACCATCTGATCTGGATACGGCCCGGATCCGGCTGACTACAACATGCATTGTGGTCGTGTCTGGGCACAGGTCCACCATATGATCTGAATACGGCCCGCATCCGGCTGACTACAGTAATCCTCGGGATAAACAGAGACTAATATCAGCGTAGATGCCATTCTTCTTATGATGTATGAGTACATCGGGTGTTATAGGAACTGTTCCCGGTTCAGGCTGACTTAGTTTATGCAGCCTAACAATCATTTAACTGATTTGAATAATAGAAATGTATAATTTTTGTTGTGATACACACTCTTTTTTAAAACTCGTCACATTCAATTTGGAATGCAAATCTGGACTGCAAATCTGGACTGCATCACATTTACAACTCAAGTAAAATATGCTTATTCTGCTGTGATGCTATACAGTTAGCCAGGGAGGCTTAGATTTGGGAAGAGAGTTGAGATTCAGTCATTTTACATACACAAAACACAGGAGTCCAGTCTCACAGTTTCTTCCTCAGTGTCACCTATTATCCCTGGGAGACCCACACAGACACGGGTGTATGTGCACGTGTGTAAAATGTCGGCCCCAGACAGGAGGGCTGGCAGTACCGTGGGGTTAACGGCATGAATGAATTCATTCTGCCCTGTGGGAGCTGTCTCTGTTTTGCTTGAGTGACATTCTCTAGACAGATGCGGCATTCTCCAGGACAGCCTTCACCAGCTGAATATCCAGAAGGAAAGATGCTCTCTCTTGCTTCGGTAACAGAGGAAAGAGAGAGAGAGAGAGAGAGAGAGAGAGAGAGAGAGAGAGAGAGAGAGAGAGAGAGAGAGAGAGAGAGAGAGAGAGAGAGAGAGAGAGAGAGAGAGAGAGAGAGAGAGAGAGAGAGAGAGAGAGAGGAGAGAGAGAGAGAGAGAGAGAGAGAGAGAAGAGAGAGAGAGAGAGAGAGAGAGAGAGAGAGAGAGAGAGAGAAGGGAGAGAGAGAGGAGAGAGAGAGAGAGGGGGGAAAAAAAGATGACAGCTTCTCTCTGGAGCTCCTCTTTTCTCCTCAGCTCCATCTCAGGGCAGAAACACGGCATTTGTTGGCGAGAGCACAACCTGACAGATAGCGCTAACTAGCACAGCCTCTTGAGACACACCGAAAGGCTGACAGTCAGTTACGGTTTGTCTAAAGGGCACGACTCCTGGTCTGCGTGTGCTTATTGGAGGTGCCAAGAGTGTCACCCACAACCCCCTTTCATTGCCCAGAACCCCCAAACCCCAATTTCTCCTTCTGTATTGCATTGCTAATAATCACACACAGACAAATATAACAGATGCTGTATAAAAAATAAAAAATATTTTTTTTGAGAAAATAAATATGCACTTTTACCATGAGTCAGACTGTGTAAATACCAAGGGTCTTGGAATATATTTCTTCATGGGCCTTTGTCCTAGGAAGCTAGGAACTTTTTTTAGACCATTTTGACTGTGAAAGTACAAAGGCTGTAATTATGACAGAAGAATGGACATTTTGACTTGAAACACGATTGTGATGTTGTGTGTCCATGTGAACCTAAGTACATGCACACATGCATGCAAGCAATAGTTCACACTCACAACTAATTGCTTCCTATGGATGCTGGCATTTTACAAGACTGGGGTTGCGGAGTTTCAGTGAAAGCTAATGTTTTCTTTTGTACTGCCGTCATTAAGAGCGTCCAAATACATCCCTTCAGTGATCCCAGCCTCCCTCCTATGTGGATAATGTGGTCTGCTTCACACTTCACTTGAGAATTGTCTTTAGTAAATTTCATTTAAAATTGAATTAATTTGTAGTAATTACTAAAACCTTCTAAGTCTGTTGATTTTAGAGAAAGTATCCTGCTTCATACTCCATAGCTCTGTGGCTAACTCTAGCCCATTAAAAGCTAATAGTACTGAACCTAATTGTTTTTGTCCCAAATCTACTTAATCCCATGCTTGAGTTAATGCTTTGTGCACCAGAAGAGCTAATGCTCATCTTGGTGATAAAGATCACATAAATGCTCTGTGAGTATATGGGCACATCAGATTGGCCTTATCTATTAGCCACCAGCAGGTGATTATCTTCTGATTATGGTGTTAAATTCATTCCAGGTGAACATGCATTCAAATAAATAATATTGATAACAAATTAAAGTTTCTTTGATGGTGTATACACAAGGGTTTAATTGCAAATAAACCTCCATGGCCGGGCAAACATACTAAGTGAAAGTCCAAATTTTAAACAAAAGAGCACCAAAAATGCTATTATATAGGTTATTTTGATAAGCTTTTTATTCACTGTACAATCTGGTAATGGTTTGATCAATTAAATTAGGAATATTTTTCTTCTCATCATTTCATATTGTTGACAGAATTTTAATTGTGTTACCTTGACTTTCTTAAAAATAATCTTGAATCCACATTTAAAGAACCATATCAAGGTGATATTAATTTGACCCCTTCACACACATATTGACCCCTCTGTCGTATACCCCTCTTTAAAAAAACACCCTTATGTCACCACTAATTAATTGGCTAAATACCTCAAAACTCTTTCTCATACAATATTACTGAAACATCACTGAAATGTGTTTCCCTTGTGGAAAACACTTCTTGGAGTGATGGAAAAAGGCCCAATCGGATTGAATTATTTTACTCTGTCCATTTACTGTGTTAAAAGCAGCCACTGATTTGAAAGATCAATCTAGCGTTAAAGGGATCATGGGTGACTTGAATGCTAGGTCTGTAAGTGGCCTGTTGGTGAGACTATGGTGCTCTTGTGGGGACTGTTCCTCGTTGCTCCTAAAACTGTCAGGATGAATTTTGTCCACAGCCCAGGGCTAAAGGATGCAAAAACTGACCAATGAGTAAACTGACAGGACGACTCATCCTCCAAACAAGTATGACTCCCAGTGGGCAAAGCCAGCGAGGCTCAGCGACCGCAGCACCAAACACGAGGGGTTTCCAGACCCAAATGCAAAGTGACATTCAGAAAGGGAATGTTTGGCTTTGTCTGAAATTTCAGCGATTGACCCAGAATAATGCGTAAGGGGAGGGAGGACGTCCTCACTCCTGCGCTTGACTTTTCTGATGCGTCACTGAGGAGCGATGATCACAACTTTTTTCGACCAGTTTCTCAAAACATATTTGATGACATGTTAAAACACCTATGAGTCACACTTTGAAAGGCTTTGAAACCTGTTACCTGGAGTCATGAGGATCTCTTCCTCAAATAATATGTTTTTATGGGTCACACAGAAGGTAGATACTCCCTCAAGGATATTTTCTCCACAAGCATAGACATAAAATTATAGATAGCTATGACAGTTTTTTCTCTAGTGTTTTAGGTGTCTAATAACAGAGCAAATAACAGATTTACACATTTGAGACGCAAAGACATACACACATCAGCACTGAAAGGGTGCGTAACAAAAATGCAAACATAAGAAATAAGATGAGAAACAAAAAAAAAAAACTGTATATACTGTTGGAATATATCAAACAAATGACTCAGGCTTTCCAAAAACATCATTACTTGGATCATGATTTCCTGGGATCATGACTGTTTACTGTGAATGTGTGAAGGGAAAACCATTTACAAGCCCCAACAGGGTTATTCCCATGGGAATGAAGGGCTCCAGTGAAGTAGTTTGTTCAGGTGTTTACTGGAAGATGTAAGCTGCACGGGAATGTCAGAGTGTCTGTTTACATTTACTCTAAAAGGCTAAACACTGCACATCCACAACTGTTGGATCGTGCAATCCCCCCCCAAAAAGAAACTGCACCTGTAACCAGTAAATAGTTAGGATTTCAATAATATTTTTTTTTTTCCTCCACTAAATGAAAGGGTTCAGGAGTAATGCATTTAGGTGTACAGACAGTAATTTGCTGGTAAAAGTTAAAACACTTTCCTGGCATCGTGCACACAGGCAGAGCCCAAGCGATGCCATTGACTAACTAATGGCATGGTTGCCGATGGGGATGGGATGACAGTGGGGAGATTTATGTGTGGAGACACAGATGAATGATTCATCATTTCTAGGGAACAGTGATTCGAACACTGAGCCCAGCATGGACGGCAGAATCCACACACTTTAATCGAGATGTGACAGTAGACCTGCCACCTTGTCCCGACACCTGCATTAATGTGTCCTTTATGAAGCTTTTGGTGGGATGGGGAGTAACTGCCTTGGAATATTTTGCTAATACAGTCATTTATTTGTTCATCTTTATATATGTATAGTGGTATTTGCTGAGGTATTCCTTATATTTGCCAAATGATGTATCCAGCATTGCTTACATTATAGGAGGAACATGAGCCATATCAAGGAACTAGAATATCTGAAAATATGACTTGAGGGTGGCCTATTCAACCTAGCAAGTATTCATAATACCCTAGCAACTACATAACGAATAGAAAAGAGAAGGAAAAAAACAAAACACTCAGAAAACCATTACAATTACACACAGTATGAACACTCTAGCAACGGCCCACCACAACAACCTAACATTATGGCAGTGACATTTACATGGACAAGCACATTAATGTTTTCATCAAATGTAAAAAAGTAATAGTAGTAATAATAGTAATAATAATAAATATACAGTACGTGTTTTTTATTTACAATTTTCAACATTTATTTTTATTATTATTATATTATTATACATACCATTTTATTACATTCTTAGAGACCTCCAAGAGACCCCATAACACATCAACACATCTAAATATAGAGCTCAATAAAGTAGCCCAAAAACTAATGGTGTGATAATTTCCTATCAATTAGTCCATCCATCACTGCTGATTGGGCCAGAGTGCGAGAGCAGAGTCTATTTCAGGATCGCTCCTACAAAAACATGTGAACAAGCATGCAGTGAGGGATTATGGGTGAAACTCCACCATCCAAAAGAATACACATTCATGTGCTTGTGTAACAAGCATCTCTATCAAAGAGTAAAATGACCTTGTTGAGATCCATTAGATCCACATGCTGCCGTTCGCCTTTTGTCCCAACTCTTACCAAAACATCCTCCACATGTGGCTGTCAAAAGGACGGGTTTTGCATCATTTCAGGCTTTAATTCGAGCATGGATGTGGTTGTAACTAAAGTGGCAGGTGTGATGCTTTTGTTCCAGTGCCTGTGAGCTCAACATGGATGAGAGCAGGTGCACGGATGAAACCGTTTTAAGCACTGATGTATTAGCTACCAAGCAATGCTGAGGTAACCTGAAGATGAAGTCTGATTCATGATGTTCTGTATTAATAGCAAAGATGAAAGGATGGGTGAAATGTGCAAGGACAGAGACAGTCGATCTGAAAAACTGAAAAACCCGAGGCTGGTTGCATTTAGCACCAGATCAAAACATTTAAGGGACAGTTTTTTCAAACGTGTACAATCTAAACTGCCCTTTGAAAACGATGTTCATGCTGAGAGAGACTGTCTCAAATCCTCCATCCTTCCAACCATTACTCAGAGTATGTGAGTGGAGTGAAATGACAGACATTCCTCTCCCCCCCAACGTTACTTAAAGCATTCTCAAATCACTAGGTCCAAATCCACTTCGGGCCTTCTATTTCACGGTTAGGTGAGAAGTTATCTTAAACAAAAATGTATCATTATCATATGATTTTTTTTTTTATCATTGTCCATTTTTAGATATTTCCATATGCAAAAGGCACACATCCTCAACACGTCGTCTATTTGAATTTTAAAAATAGTCTACCCAGTAGTGAATAGATTGCACAACTGGGGTTTTGGCCAAACAATTATTTTAAAATCCAACTAAAGCAAACCCTTCAGGTGTGATCATAAACATAATCTTTGAAATTAAGCTGAATGTACAGCTGGTATAGGCTCCGTGGAGATATGTGATGAAACAATAACAACATGTGTTGAATGTGACCAAAATAGAAGCTCTATACAGTATGTGTCTTGCAGCCAATTTGCAAAACATACTGTACACATCCATTCCACACACATGAATTCACATACTAAAAGAATATGCAAATCCCAACATGGCACTTGTGCAAACCGTCAGGTATCAATAGGCTGCTTTAAGTGTGAAAAAGCAATTTAAAAAGCTATCCAATGGTTGTGTTCTGTCAATGGAGTCACTTTCACCCCCTCAAAAAAAATAAAAACCCATAATGCCCGCAGGCTAACGGATGTTGCTGGCAACACACACTGTCTTAATTGCTTTTTGCAAGGTCAAGCGACCTACTGCTCCACAGCTCAGAATAAGGAGACATAATTCAAGTATGGAACATGACATGTTCTAATTCCAGCAAGGAGAATCTCGAACTTCACTGGAACACATTACGGTCATACGCACATTTGGAAATAATGAGATAAATAGACTTGAATGGACATTTTTTTAAAATGTACAGTAAATTACATTTTAAAAATATATAATGCAGTGTTTCATTCATATATGGAAATTGTATATTCCACATGATTTACTTATAAAATGTCATGTGCCGAAACCTCACCTAAAATGCTGTGATAGGTCTGGGTGGTCTAATTTAAACCTCAGTGCTAAACAGGCAAATCATTTTAATCAGAATGTAAACGGGCCAATATCCCCTCTGAATGAAGATATCAAAGTTCTCTCAGCTACAGAAGATTAGTAGCAAAGAAAAAAGCAAAACCATCATGTTCTACACCAACAACCAGACTGATAGACATCAGGACTTATTTATATCAGACGTAGCCTATCAGGAATCAATCAACATCCAGCAAACTAAACAACCCCAAACAACTGTTGTTATTAACTAATCAGTAGCATCTCTAAACTGCCTCATTTACTAGAAAGCAAATATCAAAATATTGCGATCAGTTATGAAGTCGAACAAATTAATTTAATTACTATGATTACAAAATTTAAGCTAGAAATTATAGTAGCTATAAAGTATCATTACATTCAACCTAATAATTGTTATTATTGAGATCGTTTAGATTAAGGAAAAATACAAGATTTAAACATGTCTATTTCAAAACTAAGTGTAAAGATTGTGCCTTGCTGACCACACCAATTTGATTTTTGACTGAGTTTGTTGTGTGTTGTATTTGTGGCTCAAGAACAGGAAATCACTCGACCACAGCAATGAAACCCTGTGAGGGTCAAAAACTGGGTGGAATGCTAGTGCGCTAAAGCCTAAACCGGCAAAGCAGTTTACAAGAACAATTAAATAACTGTGACCTTTTTCCCCACCCAGAGTTCAAAGCCCGATGCAGTAGAAACTTTCCCTTCTATTTACATTAAAGAGTCAGCTTTTCTGTCAGATCTTAGGTCATTAGAAAGCAAAACAAGAAAAACTTCAAGAGATAAAATAAAGCCTGTTTCTTTCTTTCTTAAGAGTAGCAAGTAAGATGAACTTGTCACAGATGGAGGTCCTCACCTCGATAAACGATAAGCGGTAGAAAGGGGGGAGAAAAGAAAACACGTTTGTGTATCTGCCGCCCCACTGCTGATATTGTAGGGTCAAGAGATAAAGCCACCCAGGACATTCACAAGTGAGAAAGAAATGAAGAGCTTTGTCTCGAGTGAAATAGGAGAGACCGTTAAAAAAGGGGGAGGGGAGAGGGAGAAAAGTCACCTTAGATTGAAGTCTCAAAGTATGGGTGTAACGATTCACTCCTTTCCTCGATGCATCAATTACAAATCCTGACGATGCATATCGATCAGGATCGATGTATCGATCTTGAAACATGTATTTTGAATCGTGAATCGTAGATTCCGGTCAATAATCGATTTTAAAATGCTAAGAATCGAATTTATCGCGATTCTATAGCGATTCAGTGCTTTAGAATACATAAACATTAAACTATTACATGCGGGAATTAATGGAGATGTTGTGCGCCGTCATTCGAGCCCTCACAGCTCTCCTTCAGAGCCACGTGGTGCACTCTATACCGCCTTTCACTGGATTGCGCACGCGCTCTGTCCGTAGCTCTCGTTGACATTTTTGAGCAGCCCATGTTTGAGCTTTCCTCAGGACGGCCCCTGCTATTCAGATGAGTAGATGACAGGACTATGGATGTCTCGGTAAAGAGCTGAGTCAAACCGCTCAAGCCATTGATAAAGCTGCCAAGTCATTGTGTGGTCACATACTGTTGAAATAAAACGCTTTCATTGGGTGGAAACGCCACCATTTTTTTTTAAATAAGAAAGTATTACGGAAATGTGTCACATCACTGACATTACCTGAGCAGAGAAGTAAAACCCTGCTTATTCAAAAGGTGTGCATTTATTACATGGATGGAGCAAACACAATGCAAGTGTCTAAAACGAATATTACGCAGAGTTTCGATAAATGATAAATGAAATTTAACTTAAATGTTGTTAAACTGAATTAACAGGACTCAAATAAGTGCACGCGTTTATCAATCAATCTATCAATCAGATGTGTACTAAAGTTGCGTTCGTAATTATAGCAACAGTAGACACCCGGTGCGTTTTCTTTCAGAATAACCATAAGGAAAATGTTCTGTATAAAGAGTACAAAAAGGGCTTTTCTTACTATTCCATGAAGAAAAGTTAGTTTAGGATTAGTTGGGAAAGTGCATGATATTCTAGGGTAGTCTTTCCACAGAAACATTGTATACCTGGAACACTTTAATAAGGTTGTGTGGCCATTTACACTATACTACACAATAATTAACATGAACTAACACTACTTTTAGTCTTTAAAAATGTTGGCTCATGTAAATTTCTACAAATATAAAAATAAAGTTATGTACCTGTAGAACTAACATTAAGAACTAACACGAACTAACATCAACAATGGACAAAGGGTTTTGTTTATTTTTTGCCCCCATTCTCGGATCCCCTGAAGGCCATTGTGTAATACGCACACTGACTAAGACACATTGGAGGAAGTGTTTAAATAATCCTCTGAATGCATATTAAAAAATGCAGCATAGAATCATTAATGGAATTGCATAGAATTTTAATGTGAATCGTCTTGAATCAAATCGTTCTAGAATCGTAAACCTATGAATCGAATTGATTCGCTGTCTAACCAAAGATTCACAGCCCTATCTCAAAGATAAAGGCCAAAGATCGCTTTTCAGAAGGCAAATACATTTGCATTTGTCTGCCTCTACAGCAAGACATTGATGAATGGTTTAACATCATCACACCATAGGCCCAGCTGAATGCCTGACACCAATCTACACGAAACGTAGTCACATCAAAAACAAATAGAACCCATAATAATTACAGATGCTGTCCATAGTGGATACAATATACAGATTAAATTGTTTTTTGTTTTTGTTTTTTTTTAAAAGCCTGTTCAATTTCTGACAAACTTGAGTCTTGAGTACCAACAACAGAAAAAATGGAAGAGTAAAAGTGTCCCGTTTAAACAGCTTGTTTGCATGCAGACTTTAAAAGGACCCCAGTGTCAGGAAGAAGAGGATAGTTTATTTTTAATGGCATCCCATATCGCATTAGAGATGTATTTGTTTTTTGGAATATTTGACTCCAGATTGTTTTGTAAACGAGACACAGTAATGGGGAGTTCGCTAAGAAACTTTTGTTGAAAGATAAAGTAGCCAACTGCACTGGGTCTGACAGCAGCTACATCGGAAATCATAAGTAAACAATTTCTCAGTAGTTTGTCTGTAAATGACAGTTTAATATGGATAATATTTTCAAAACACTTGTGCAATAAGGGATGTTGATACTTTTTCCCATGCAATGACATTAGCCAATCATAACAGTGGCAATCCCAAACTAGTGTTGCTGCTTCCCCCTGTTTTCAGAGTTTAACATGTGTTTTCTTATGCTGCCAGTCTTGGATTAGCATTTTCGTTTTCTTCTTTGACACTTTACCAAATGTCTTATAGTTACGGGTTAATTGGTTTTCTAGCACTCGCATCTGGAGATGGCAATTAGGGGAGACAATACTCTTGATATGGGCTTTGATTAAACTCCCTTCTGTGCTGAACACGACAATGAGCTCTTTTTTTTTATCAGGGATGCAAGTTTTGTTTGCAGGCTGACATGTTTGGGGAAAAAACAACTCCAGATGCAATGCTAACAGGCATATTTCCTTTCACAGATCTTTTTCAGGTACAAAAATATTCCCACCGAGTGTTACATCAGCCTTCATTCACCTGCCGCTGCTGATGAACATCCTCTAATAGTCTCCCTGACACACACGCACGCACACACACCAATATCAAAAGCCAATTACAGCAAAATAATGAAGAAACCAAATTGCCCTCAAGACGTTTCGCATCGTGACAAATCAATAAAAGGACCATGATGACATACAACGAGGTGCCAATAAAGCACGGAGCCGCAGAAGCGTTTGACTCCCAGACGTGGGGGTCACACTGATTCACTGACAAGTGCTGTGGTAAGTAGTTTTGTCACAGACGTGTGACCTCTAACCTTAATCAGGCTTCTTCTTTTTTTTTTTGTTCGCCACTTCTCCAATCAGGGAAATCGGTCACAGTGGCTGATAAGGGTCTATTCTGGAGCTATGATGAAGAAAGACGGGGGTTTGTGGGCTTTTAGTACACATCAGATAACATAAGAACCACACTAAGGAGAGTGTGATGTGAGACGGATAGTGTATCACGAGTGGTAATCGTTTCCTCATGAGGGACCCAATCAAGCGTGGTCGGCTCCCGAGATGTGGCAGGGGAGAGGGACCCTCCCTGACACAGTGGCACAGATGGATAAACAATGGATAGTGCGAATGGGGGCACACGACTGACCTACATTCATTATCTGGGGACTAAACGGATTCCTCTGTAAAAGTGAGGTGTATCAAAATTCCAGTTGTAATTGGGTTGATTCATGACCCCACACCCCTGACACTTCTCTACCCCTTCTGCCATGTCTCGTGCTTTGTGTGTAATTACTTCAATCATGTCAAAGTGTTGTGCAGAAATGTTTCCAAATGAGGGCCTGGGTAGTGTTGCACCATCAACCGCCCACTCGGGCAACTCCAGACATGGTTGGACACCTCAGACTCCATCTGCCAGTGGACGGCGATACGTTTTCAGCTGTAGAATCCATGGAGAAACCACCTAACATCTAAAAATGATGTCACAATGAAAACATAGTAAGATAAGACACTTACCTCCTCCACCACCGAGCAGAGAAGAGTTTGCTGTAGAGGAAACAAAAGAGAGAAAAACAACATGAGTGTCTGAATTAAAGAATACATTCAAAAGAGCACTTTACCTCAAAGCAGAGCACACTATTATTCAGATGAGAGCTAACAGAGATGTAGAACCTGAAGGTCAAGAACACTCCAAAGCCAGACGTTTGCACTGAATAGAGGTTCTAGGCACCAGTAAGCTGGCAGCCGTACTGCAGAATGCTATGATTACACTTCTAAATGAACGCCATTGAGCGCTAAGCGCCTAGGCTGCGTGTTTTCTGTCAGGGCAGAGTGGGCTACACGTAGAGCTGCTGCGGTGAGTTTAAGCAGAAGCGGCGGGGGCCCGGGTGTTTCTTTGATGCCATGTTTCTGATCTCAGATAGTGCAGTGGGCCTGGGGTCGAGGCCTGTCTAAGAAACCTCTCCTGCCGCCCGGATAAGAGTGCTAAAAACAGACTGAGTCAAACTATATTCCACTCCTCTTTACTTTAATGTGTGGCTGATTGTTCTATTTGAGTGTGGCACCACAACCCAGAGTTACACCCTTTCTCTGCTATTCTACAAGTGGTAAGCTAACAAGTGGTTTCATTAGAGAAAAAAAGAAGGGTAACAAACAAAATACAAAATCTTATAATGATAAAAAGTAGTCCAATTATTACAATTTGAAAAGGTATAAGACACTTAATCTATAGCTACCCAAAGTCACACACACACACACACACACACACACACACACACACACACGTGTATAAGTGTGTGCGAGTGTTCATACATATATACATACACACCCATAGTCTATATATATTTTATTACATTTTTAATGAAAACTAATTTTAAATTATACATCAAATATCTGCACTGCTCAGAAAGAATGCTATACATCAGCATTTTAACAGCATAGAAAGGTCCTAACAGTGCGACTGTGTGCTTCTGTCTGAGCTTCCCAACAACGACAGAACGGCATTTCATATCCCAGTGGGGTACGCTGAGAAAGTTGAGAATAATGACCCACGAGGGCCATTTTATTTTTACTTTCTTAAATGTTTCTATCCCTTTGTGAAGCAAGTCTCTCTGTGGGATTCTTTTGATCTCTCTTCCCCTCGCTCCTGCTCTTTTTCTTGGAGAATACGCGTCTAGGTAAGCATGAAAAAAACCTGCTACCTCCACTGAGATCGACAACAAGACTAACCCCTCAGCAACTGATATCAAGGGAGACATTAAAACCTTCAAAATGGATGGGGACTTTTCCTTAACAATCTCTTATCATAAGACAGCGAGCAGGAGAACAAACGGAGAACAGCTGCTGTGTAGAAGTAAAAGAGAAAACGTGTGCACTTTCAGAAGAATATCCCAGTGCTGCTGTGCTGTGGAACTGGCTACTCGCAGTATGATCCAAAAAGTGACAGGAAGTCCAAACAGGCCACAGTCAAAATCTAAACAGAAATCCACACAAGAGGAAGAATTGTGCCATATTGCAGTTTGATAAAGGTATTAATCATAAAACACATTAGCTCACTGTCTTTTTGTTCTACATTTAATCAATCAGATACAATAAGAAAATAGTCATGGCTAAAAGTAGTGATCAACCGTTATGGTCATATTAATCAAAATGTGAATAAATGTATATACAATACCAGTTGAATTTGAATATTAAGCAGCACAAATGTTTTCAACAATAATAATAAGAAATGTTTCTTGAGCATCAAATCAGCATATTCGAATGATTTCTGCAGAAGGATCATGTGACACTGAAGACTTGAATAACGGGTGCTGGAATTTCAGCTTTGCCATCACAGGAATAATTAATAGTAACTAATAATTAATAAAATAAATGTGAAAATATGCTAAATGTATTTTAAATTGTAATGCTATTTCACAAATTGCTAGTTTACTGTATTTATTATCAAATAAATGTAGCCTTGGTGAGCATAAGAAACATAAAGATTTGGTTTTAATTTCTTACTGTTAAAACCTATGGCTGTCAACAAAATATTATATCATAATTAATCTCTAGTCTTTAGAAAGCAGAATGACAAAATAAACCATAATAGGCTAAGATTAAACTTAGAAAACACATTTATTGATAATTTAATACAACTGACTGCCCTAAAAAAAAAAAAGTTTTTCTTTATAGCCTCACAAAAGTTGTCTGAATTTGAAAAATAAAAGAAGAAAAGAGAAACACAAGCAAACCACCAACACTGCCATGTCAATGCCAGAAAGCAGATAGGAAGACAACACATGCTACTTCCTGTGTCATCCTAGACCTTTGCTCCGCTTGGTGTCCACCCTTGATAAGACCACAACGCTCTACAGAAAAAAGACAAAGCTCCATCTGTACATGAAGTTTTTTTTTTCTGTCCTGTTCAGGTCATAAATCCCAGTCAAAGCTTCCTGCTCTCTCTTAGAGAACGGACGAGGGCCAGTAGGACTCACAGCGGTGGGCGTCCCACTAAGCTCGTAAATCTAACAATACAGAAACACCAAGATTGTGCTGGTCATTAGTTAGTGTCAGAAAACAACACCGACGCACGGCCTCCATGGTGACGACATCCTCACACATTCCCACACACACAATCACATCTTTCCTGTGTTTTTCCTTTTGCACTCAGGGTTCATATCAAAAGCAGCTAAAAGCTGCTCACACTTTCCAGTCAGGTCCATAGGGAAATAGTGCATGTCCCCCAGAAAAGAAAGAAACACCAGAGAAAGAGAGAAACATTCTGTATTAATATATCAAAGAGAATTCAGACATACAAAAACTTTTGGCAGACAGACAAAAAATGAAAACATGCGATAAAGACTGGAATATGTCTATATACAGCGGGCAAACAATGAAGTAATCATCATCTGTATATTAATTAATCAGATATCTTAAAGTATACGGATAATACAGGACAGTACATTTATTTTAGGGATATTCCCCTCTGAAGTGATTAGGCATCTTCAAACAACACATTTTCAAAATCACATGAATAATTGCACTAGTATTGAATCCTGTGTCTTGCAATATAGGTAAATCTCTCTTAGCTAAAGAAAAAAAAAGATGTTTGATCTCAATGGGAACTTCTGATAAAAAAAAAATAAAAAAAAATGAACGATAAGCACAACCCTTCAATAAAGAAACAAATAAAATAAACAATAATTAACTAAAACCCATAATGCTATCATTTTCTCTTTCCCATTTCGCACTATTCTCCACCATTTTGTCGCGTAAATTATGCAATTAATGTAGTGTTCATACTGAAAATGATATAATAAGTAATATACTGCAATTACCCAGATGATAATGATGATGAACCAAAAAAAAAGAGAGAAAAAAAGGTTTTAAATGCTGGATACTTTATGCACTCAAAATACATACAAGCTAGGTTTCAGAAGATGTGCAAACTCGGGGAACTTATAAATGTGAGTTGAAAACTGTACTTTACCATCACCTCACATTGTCTGCCTTGAGGCCCATGCAGGTATGCTTAATTTTCTCAACTCACAGTTGAGTGCGTGAGCCTTTCAAAGTATACTCCTATGGTCATGAGTGCAGAAAAACACTTTCGTGGCATGCGTACTATCTAGTGGACTTTGTTTTCTCGCCATGTACTGTTGTACTGTCCACGCAGACACAAAAACAGTATATCATTAATATATAATATATCATTTTTGGGCATTTGGACTAGGTTAGCCAATCTGCTAAAGACAGCAGTAACTAAACCAGAGGGTCCATTTTTAAAGACACTTAAACAATGAGCACATATTTGTAAAACAAATAAGGTGCGGTCAACATCTACTGTTTTGCTAATGAAATCCAGTCATTTCAATAGCGATCGGGAATTTTGTGTGAGAGCGAAAGATGCAGATTTCACAACAGGTTCAAGTTGGTAACGCAGATTTACAGAGTTGACCAAAAGAAAGCTGCTTGGTTTGCAAGTAACTTCTGTGTGAGCTTTGCTTAACACATCAACATAACTAACTATTGGCAATTTTTGCCCATAAAATGTCACAAATATTTTCACTAATGTGACCACACCTTTATTGTTACAATAGAGACGATATTATCACATACTTGTACAGCCCGACCAAATGTTTGAATTAGTATGATCTGATTGATTCATATGGAAATATAACATTTTTAGGGGAAAAAAAGCATGAAGTTCCTCCCCTAAACCTACCCGTCAGTAGGGAGTGAGCACGAGCATTAAAACGTACTAATGAGATTCATACGCATTAGCCACCAATTTGCCATGAGAGTTTGTTCTACTGGTACAAAAGTGTAAGTGTACAGTACATTTCAGACACAGATACATTATGTACACGGTACACCCTTTGCATGCTAAAGTAGAGAAATTGCATTTCTTAATTAATATATTTTATGAGAACCTGTCACCCTTTGCAAGCTTCCAGAACTTTTCACATTTTAATACATATTCTTCTTAGTTGCACAATATCAGAATATGTGATTAACTGACTAACTCCGTCTGGCATACAGAATGAAGATGCATGAGTAAAGCAAGTACACAGTCTGCATTAACCTGAGGCTAAACGAAAAATGATCTGCCAAGACCTCAAATGAACCGAGCTAAAACGCTTTACTTGAAAACAACTTGATTTTCTTCTCTGGCTTCATACCCCTTTTTTCCTGTAGTTTGCTTCTAAATGAACACCAAATCTTCAGCTTTTTCACATTCATGATGCCAGTTCAAAACACCAATATCATTTTCCTCAGAGATTTTGAACCTTCCTATAAAACTGAAGTGAGCATAAACAGAAGCATGTTGACGGAAGAAACTGAGCCGCTATATTTAGCGGCCAGACATACTGAACATGCCAGTATCTAGCTGAAATGATTTGCTTTTTTATAATAAAGCAGGCTAAAAACAGGATTCCACAGAGTGCATTCCCATTTTAATAGTCTGAGCGTCGATAAAAGTGTTGGAACTAGTTACAGCAGTGGGGAATTCAGTACTTCAAATGTCCAGCCATGTGAAAATAAGCTTGGAAACCTCAAAATAAGGATAATAGGTGAATCACCCTTCAGTTTACACACACACACCGGACTTTCCACTTCACAAGACAGCTTAACTAGGTCTGCCAGTCAGCCCAGAATTTTAGGGTGAAGTCATTAGTACAGTAAGCAATGTGTTGTAGACCACCACACACACACATACACTCACAAAGCGCCCTGCGAAATCGCTGAAGGCAGAAAATATCAGGGAGACCTATCTCATGTCAGCAAAGCTCGGCGTTAAATTGAACCAAGCCTTGTGGGTAATGATAAGACTCTTTATTAGCCAGAGACAGAGAGAAAGAGAGGGAGAGAGAGAAACTAGGCTGTATTTCTTATTTGCAGCACATTAAAAATACATGCGGTTTTGCCTGGCCCAGACGCAGCGTAGTGTGATAACTCTACTCGGCTCTTTGGTTTTTTATTGCGCCGAGCATTCCCGGAGGAATCCGTCTGCAACTGCTGAGCACCAGAGCAGGACAAGCTGAATCAGAGAGTATGGGACCAGAACAGATCTCTCATCTCATCTCACTCTCTCTGTACGCATGCAGTTATATAGCAGTCAAGGGAAGAAAGGGCCGAAAGCACTCAGTGTTGTACCACTCTTGATCAAAGTCCCTCTTCTCCACATCAGTGAGGTCCGTTCAGCAGGCGCACCAATACAGTTCCCGCATCTCTGGCTGTAACAACTCTCAATCTTCTGGATGTCCTGGTATATGATGATCAAGAGATCGTCAATCATAACTCCCAAGGCCAGCTTGAACCAGTTTTGAAAAGTCTCATTTTGAAATGATTGAATCAAATGAGCATTTTTCTTGTTAACAAAAATTACTGGAAAAAACATTTATTGATGAAAAGGTTTGCCTCACAAAAAAACGTGTCATAACGTAATTTAAAGGATTTGTAATTAAAACATTGTTTCGACAAAAATGTGATAAAACAATAATACAACAAGATGCTGAAAAAAACTATTTTTTCAAAAAATCCAATCATAGTTAAACTGATGCAAATGCAAGCAATGTTTTAGTCATGTTGTAAATACGTTCTTGCCATAACAATGCACTAAAACACAATGAATATCTGAAGAATAAACACTTGCATTTTCAAATGAACCATTTTCAAAGACTAAAATCAAATACCATTTAAGTAAATCTGACTAAAATGAACAAATATGACAACATAGTTCAAAATCTAAAAAGACTAAAACAAATACTGTAGTATTAAACACAAGTCTAAATCTGGCAAGGAGACAAAGAAAGATGACCCTGATGTCCTTATACTGCAAGTAACCCACAGATTCAAAAGGCTGGGTCACACAGCTCTAGGAAAAGCTTCTAGGCACTCATTTATAAACAATATCAAATAGCCGATAACAAACCAAACTCCTGCTCAATTCTTAACTGACCTTCAAGTTCAAGCTTCTATTAATGAGCTCAAAAATACACTTTTTTTTCGTTCTAGTATCAAACCTCTTCAAGGGTCAACGCATGTTTTCAAACTTATGAAAGAATATTATTTCCCATTTTCATAAATAAATGGCCCGCAGCATCTGTTCATCTCAACAGAAAGTTATACCAAGAGATCTGTTCAACATATCACCATTTAATTGTATGTTGGGAACAATTAACAGATGCAACACTGAGGCACGGTGTCGCAAATGATGATGGCGGCATCATGGGATGCTGATGGTTACGTGGAACGCCCCTTTTGCTTCATGTGTCAGAAGCGTTACGGGTGGCCCCGCCATGCCTGGTGAAGAAACGTTTCTCTGTGCTCCTCATCAAATGCAAAGAGAGAGAAAACTAGGCTACATAATTCATCAAGCTGCACAAATTTCATGCCACTCTTAACTTGGAGTTTTCCTCTGAAGGACACGAAAAAGCGCTTTTATGAAGAAGAGCAGCTTTTACTTTTTCTCTAAAGACCAGAGTAATATGGATTTCTTTTCTTTCTTTTTTTAATTGTGGATCCAATATAATCATGTAAAGTTGCATGCATTTAGAAATGTGCAGCTATGTCTGCATTAGATTAGTCTACATGTCAGTCATGCTGTTCTTGTGTTAAATTATTATTATTATTTTTTCATTATTGAAAAAGAAAGCTGGAGTGGGATATTGAAGATGTCATTAAATAAATAAATAAATAAATAAATAAATAGAGTATTATTTTGACAACTATTAGCAACTTTAGCATATAGATAGAGTGAAAACTACCATACATGAAATAAAAGCAATTTTAATTTCATGTCTTTAACTATTATTATAAAAATATCAGTTGCAATAATATAAAATTAAAGCCAACAAGCATTAATGTTACCAAGAACCATGGACCAAAATCTGAATCCCTATATTTGTGTCTGTACATCATCTCTTTTCCACCTCCATGTAGTCTTCTAATCACAATGGCTTAATTCATTCTCATCTTCCATCTTTCCTGCATCCCTTTTCCGATGTGCAGAAGGGGAAGCAATAACAAACAATAATGGTGAAAAATAATGATGCTCCCGCTTGTGAATGCAAAGATGGACTAATGCATTCTGCAAGGTGTTATGATTCATTGTCTGAGACCAAATAAATAAATAAATAAATCAGATAAAATATCAGGGACAAAAAACAGAGTCAGACGGTCTCTTTCAGTTAGTCTGGCCTAAATGACTTCTATCCTTGTACCCTGAAACAACATTATAGTTGATTCAAAAAGAGGTAATGTAGAATACTTACATAAGAGGCAGGAAATGGGTCAAGACTGCAAGAGAACAGACTCATCAAAAAATAATTTGTTCAGTATCATGCAGGCCAGCGTACGAGAAAAGATCTACTGCTAATATATTGCTGAGACAAGATTGTGAAACTTGCAGAAAAATACATTGATAAAAAAGTATGAGGTATTGTATTGGCTGTACAATGAGTCGGATTAAAATGACCTCGTGACCTACCGAAATAAGAGAAACGATGCAGAAAATGCAACCTGAATCAAGGCAAATGCTTTTATGTGAGCCACATACATTCATGGCCACATGCTCACAAGCACCATACATGTCAAACTTTCTGATTTTGTATTTACTCAGTTTGTTGTTAACTGAGATCAACTTTGCTTCCATAAATATATATATAATAATTGTGTTGCAATGTACACAAACTTTACCCAAGTAATTAAGCCGTCAGTATCAACATGATTTTGTACATCATTAAATACATCAGCTAATTTATTAACTCATCTGTATTAACTCAATATTGTAATTGTTTATTTTTAACAACATTATTACATAAAATGTATATATATATATATAGTTTTTTCAACTGTTTGTGGCTGTTTCCATTGTAAAAATTAACAAGAACCTTGACCAGACTACGCCACACAGTTGTAAGAATATTAAAAGGATAAATTATCCAAAAATGTAGGCCCTAATTATTTTATCATTTACTTACTTTCTATCTACTGTGGAAAAGGAGATATTAATCTTTATGTCCCAGATGCTCTGTTCCGTATGAAAGTGCATAGGGACCAACTGTTTATGGAAGTATATGAAAAACAGCAGCTTTGCATTTTTGAGTGAACAATCCCTTAATAAGCAAGTATCATATGTAGGATTCTGGCATTTCAACTTTTATGCAACATAATCGCAGCTGCCCTGTTCAAAACATCCAATAGTGGGTCCAACATAGAGGACATTGAACTCATGATGAAAGCCAAACTAAAGGATAATGCAGTTTGCTTTGTACTCTTTCTGGGATTAATAGTCATTTCGGGTCATTATAAAAAAATTGTAAAAAAGAAGACAATTGTAGTGAGTTCAATGAAACTGGTATTCATTTCAAAACATTCTTATATGTTCCTGCCACTTGAAGTTACAACTAAGGCTGTTTTTTACTCCTCAAAGAGAAAAGCATTACGCTTGGGTTAAAAACGCACACCGACGGCACCCACTGTTACTCGCTGAGCCATAAAGAGGAGATAAACAAGGTTATTACCTAAACCTGCATGCTATCATTAGTGCCCAGGGCCACACACAAATAAAGGCGATATCAGAGCATCATGGGCACTGAACACTTATAGCAGCATTCACCTGAATGTAAAACCAACAAAGGAAAAGTAGTGCCTGTTTATTTCCGCATCTATTAACAGTCCGCTATTCAGAAACCTCGCCGAACTTACAAAGCACATATGCAGCTCATAGTTTTATCTTTAGAAACATAATGAGCACCAAATTAAGACAACATGCTACTTTTTAAAACACAAGCTACCAAGGTAATCGTAACCGTATTAAGTAGATTATGACCGGAAAAACTAAAAATTTAAAGGAAAAAACAAACCTGAAGAGTGAGGGGGGAGACATAAAAGTGTTGACCAAAACCAGCTCTTGCAGCTGGAAACAAAAGATCTGATTTCTTTCTTTAGATCTTCACAGATGTTTTGACTGAACCAAATGACATTTCATCAAAGAATTAAAAAAGGGGAAAAAATACAAAATACTTCACCTCCTTAATGACGTCTGTTTATAGTTCAGAAATGCAAGTTTTAAGTTGAGTGTAGCTAAGAAAGTATTTGAGGGATGCATGTTATGCCTGAGATAAGTAGCAAAGGGAAGGTTTGAAGGCCAAGAAAAAGGCAATCAGTCTGAATATTAACGACAGAGATTTGCATAAGCTTCTATTTGAATTTGAATGGCATCTAAATGGAAGTAGGAGAGGTTATATTTTTGACAGCCCAAATCGCATGCACATAAAAAGTAAGTAAATAAAAGGAAAACCTTAATACATTTCAAGTACAGGCTCTTTTTTTCCTTCTTAAAGGGATAGTTCACTTTAAAATTAAAATTCTGTCATAATTTACTCACCCTCAAGTTGTTTCAAACCTGTATTAATTTATTTCTTCTGCTGAACACAAAGAAAGATATTTTGAAGAATGTCAGTAACCAAACAGTAGTCTGTACCCATTGACTTCCATAGTATTTTTTTTTTTTCCTACTATGGAAGTCAATGGGTACAGACTACTGTTTGGTTACTGACATTCTTCAAAATATCTTTCTTTGTGTTCAGCAGAAAAAATAAATTAATACAGGTTTGAAACAACTTGAGGGTGAGTAAATGATGACAGAATTTTAATTTTAAAGTGAACTATCCCTTTAACATCCAATAAGAATACTACACAAAACAACAGAATATTATGGGTTTGCTACAAAGTTATCAGAGTTAATTACATTGTTTACAGAGCAAAGCATAAGTACAGCAATCCTTAGATTTCTTATGTATTGATAAAGCACCCGGATATTAGATGCTTGAACCACAGAACAAGAATTTGTATCCTGCTTTCCCAGTGACTTCCTGTCTCCCTTATCATGGTACACAGGACCGAACATCACAAATGGTACACTTTAGTAGCTCACTTTAAAAAAAAAAACATTAACACAAAACACATTAGAGGCAGAAATCTCATGCTTTTTGTAAGAGGTCATGGCCTTTTCAACTGTATCCAGGAAAAATGTAAATAGATATTTAAATGTTAAGTAGTGGTCAAAAGTAATGTCTGGAGGACATATTTGCTTTTAATGGCCCTACACGTTTGATTAAACCATCAAAATATGAGGAAAATATGTCATATTTATAAAATATTTTAAATATGAAGGAAAAACTAAACACTCCATTTTGGCATGTCTCATTGCGTTATCACAAATAAAACTTCCAAGCACAACTATGCAATATGGTTACAAAATGTTTAACAAATTTGTAATAATATTTGAATAAGGGTGAAGATGTCAATTTTCCTAGGCCGGACATCACTTTTGGTTTTGTACTTAATACTTCTTATATAAACTTACCAAAAAAATAAATAAAAAATTAACAGGATTGCAACAGGGTTGCAAAAAAGGTAAACAAACTAAAAAAATAAACAAACCAGTTCATATATTTTGTGTGCCCATGGAAGATTGACAATAAATATTTTCTGAATGTGAAGTATCTCATTTTACAAAAATTCACTTCATTACATTGCTTTCTACATCTAAACATCTCTATAATGGAGAGCCTGGTCTCATTTTGCTATAGCCAACCCAAATCTAGAGAGCCTGATGAAATGGTTTAGGACTTCTCTAAAACAATGTAAATATTAAACTAGAAAGGGTTCAAGCTTATATGAAAGCGTGTGCATATGAGTGTGTTACATAAACGATAGTTTGCATTCGGCGGTGGAATTCCCACAGTGTGGATAATTGGCTTACGTCTCATGAGCCTTTTATTCCTCTAAGAACTCCACATATCCGACGCAGGCCAAATAAGGACTAACGTCTTTGCATCACGCTGCCACAGCATCTGGCAGAATTCATTTTCAGAAGCCACTGACAGGAAACAGTAAATTGTTATTGGAGAATAAGTGATAACGAGCTTGAATATGCTTGGGGGTTAAGTAAGACACAAGATTCGACTCCCTCCTGCTCTCCAGGAAGAGAGCAAGCACTAATCCTGATGTTGTTCACTCTAGCAGCTAAACATGGGAGCCAGACATTTTTGGACAGCTTCAGCATCTATAGAATAAAATGATCCAATATTACTTGAAACAGTAGCATTAAGTTCAATTATGGAAAGTCTACAGCATTAGCAATTGATGTGTTGCCTAGTAAATTTACATTTACATTTAATTTACATCATCATTGACAGAAAAGACAAACCCCAAATGTATTTTTGTTCAATCAGCACGATTCACAAGTACCTGGTGATTAGCTGTTGGAATTAGGATGTGAGATAGTAATAAATAAAATAGAATAATATAAAAACTAAAATAATCAAAAATACAAAATAAAACCGTACAAATGATATAATAAAACATGAAATAATTAATTATACATTAGGTGTGATTTGACATGTTCAGAAATATTACCAAATTAAAGTGTCCCATTGATTACACTATAAAACAAATTATATGATCAATAAGTTATGACTTTTTTTTTACATTGCTTTAACTATAAGTTTAAAATAAGTTAAGCAATTTTCAACTGATTTTTATAAGTTATAAAAGATTCAAAACATTTTTTTAAGTCAATTTAATGTAATTTAAGTTGAAATCTTAAACATCCAAGTTGATGGTACTTCTTTTTTTTCTTTTTTTTTTCTTTTACAGCTCCTGAATTACTGCAAATAAACCTCAATGTCTAGATCACACCTCAGTTAAAATGTAAATATAAATGTCTGGCTGGCAGAAAATGAAGATCTGATGAAAAACACCCCCTTCACTGGCTGAGCATGGCACAAATAGGAGAAACACTTTCCGACAGGATAGATGGATGAGAATAGTGAGATAAAAGACAAGTCAAAACTAGCTGCTTCCTTCTGATGAAAAACACCTTCAATCTCTACTAGAGACTGTGAAATGCTCTACAGATAAATTCTCTAAAAGATGTTCCATTTCCCTACATTTCTACCAGGTAAACATTACAGCTCAAGAAAATTGTGTGTTTAGGCTGGCCAACAAGAATTGCCTCAGTTTTTAACCAGTACACCTCCATGACCTTGCATCTCAAGGACACTCCATTTGAAATGCATTGAATGTCACAGCATTCATTTCAGCATACGCTTAACTCGACTTGGCTCTTCTGTCAGTGACCAATCAGTTTAGACGTGCCGAGACAGGCCCCTTGTTCTAAAATCCCAGCCTGCTTGTTTGCTGTCTTGTTTGATCTTCTTTTCCTTAACCAGATGAGGGGGAATAAAGTGCATTTCGAAAGATTCCATTTGCCAAAAAAAAGCCCCATGATCCCTGTTGATTAATTGGGGCTTTTGGAATAGGGGCCGTAAATATTAGTGTCACTTCCTGGCAAGCGCCAAGCTCAGACACGTCAGGACCCTACGGTGCCCCTGTCACCTGCTCCACCTTTGTTTGTGTCCACACATGGCGGTTACTACAAAGTTGCATGCATTTAGTCAACAAGGCTGAGGTCAAATTAAAGTGAAGCAACAGATGGGTTGAATGCATATGTGATTAAAGCTCAATGCAATTAGGGCTTCTGGAGTAGGAAGAGTATGCATGAATACAGGTAGACAAAAGTATCCAGAGATATATGCTACACCTGGCTCGTGTCAGAAATTTCTCCCTTTCTGTATCTCTCTCTCTCGCTCTCTCTCTTTCTGTATCTCTCTCTCTCGCTCTCTCTCTATCTCTATCTCTCTATCTCTCTCTCTCTCTCTCTCTCTCTCTCTCTCTCTCTCTCTCTCTCTATCAAAGCATGATAAAAACGTCATGGAAAGTCTCCATCTGTTCAATAGTTTATTCAATCATCATTACTTTTGGATGCTTTACTTGCAGCTGAGTGAAAAATGGCCTCCAAGTTGGACTTGATCTTGATAAACAGCTTCCTCAGGGGGCGGACCGTGTGACCTTAACTTTCTGCACTACTATTGCCTTACTGCATGTATAGTTGAACTCTAAAGTTTGAAACCTAAATTAAATAACTCCCCTAAATTAATAAACTCAATTGGTTTAAAGCAAGCTTCCAAATGTATATATACACATATATGTACAGTATACATTATATACACATAGTATACACACACATATATACAGTATAGTATACATATATATACTGTATATATATATATATATATATACTCTGCAAAAATGTTTTGTTTTTGTCCGTTCAACTGCTGTCTGTGCGCATGAGTCGTGTGTCAGCATCAGACAGGAGAAATCAAATCAATAAAATAAAAAAATAAATCAGATTCCTCACACAATGAAATTCAACAAAACGATCAACTAACCATGTACTGTACTGTATGTAAAAACTTTTTTTCCTTGAATGCCATTTTCATTCAAGTATTCACAAAACTGCTGTGGAAGAGTCTTAGCCGACTATAAGCTGCTGCTGCAAGCCGCTTAAACCCGGGACTAGATATGCTGCTCTCGTCCCACCAATCTCAGTATTCAATTTAAAAGGCCCAGTGAGAGCCTACAGCTTGATATAATAGATGCACCACTGCTAAATTGGGATTTGGCACCAGATTAAGCTCTTTATGATATTTCTCCCTGAACAGACTAAAAGAATGTGACATTGGTAGGATTAGAAGAGAACTTCAAAGTAGTGGGAATTTGTGATCATTAATGGACATCCTAATTACTAAGGATGCACCAGAGCACTCATCATTCTCATAATTTACTATTCAAGACTTGAAAACGTGCCTCATTGCCATCTCTCAGATGAATTCTGCCACATCGCTGCACCTATAGATGATAAAGACTCTTCAAGAAAGTCCTTTTTCATTCACAAGTGAGCACTGCTCACTCAGAAAAGATGATCTGACTTATCCTGTAAAACATTATTTAATGCTAAAGTGACAAAACATTTTTCAATCTCTTCTACTTCAACTCTGAGTGTACTGTAAGGCTCACTCCCACACACAAAGAGAAACAAAGACATTTTCTCTAACTAAGACACTCAGAAATGTAGCCTACAGCTCATCTCTTCAGCTTTCATCTCAATTTCTGTCTTCCTGTAATGTGGGCATGCCACACACAGCCAGGAATTCAACATGAAATAGTTTACAGATATCTAAAGCTCTGGAGCAGGCGGCACACCCTGTTTGCACTTGAGGTGGATCCATCAAACTCCCAGAGCGCTTCTCTTCCTCAAATCTCCTGACACACTTTCATGTGAAGTCCTATCAGCCAGTGCCAGACCTGGAGGAGGAAATCAGTCTGGGCTCTGCTAAGGTTCTTGTCAGGATGACAGGAAAACCCCAAAGGTATTGTTGTTCAACATGATCGTCCAATCAGATACCTCCTAGGATGTCTGGCATGTTATACAGGTGCCTGATGATTGGCTGCTAGTAAATTTAAATAAAATAATGAAATTAAATAAAAACAAAACAAAATGACAATAAAATAATGTACAACTAAATAACAAAAACAAAATAATAAAAATATAAAAAATGGAAAATCGGAAACATGAGAAAATGAAATAAAAATTCAATACAGCTACCTGTATTGAATACAGCTACCCGCTACTTTCAACTGATTTTTATAAGTTATAAAAGATTCAATAATTTTTTTTAAGTCAATTTAATGTAATTTAAGTTGAAATCTTAAACATCCAAGTTGGAGAGTGAGGAGAGTGTGACCATGGCAATATTAAATTTCCTTGAAACGGGTCGTGGAAGCAGAGCAAAACCTGGCTGCTGGGAGAGGCACTCGGGGGAACATAATGACAAAATGAAAGTTAAAAACTTTCCAGAAGACTAAAGCAATAGGTCATGCTCTGGATTCCCAGTTGCTTGGGTATCAGACACCTTACAAAATGCAAACAGTGTTTCAGATTCCAAAAGATTAAAAAGATGGGTCCGTTCAATAAAACTAACAGCTAAACATTCTAGGCATTTCAGAATGTGAAATATAATGCACTTCCATCATTAATTAAAAAAGGCAGTGAAAAGCAGTTCGAGGAAAGACTTTGTGGTCTGCCCTGACTTTTAAAGCATTGGCCTTCCACTTTAGCTTGATGTCTCTGTGAAGCACAACCCATTAAAACATGCCCTCGATTAGATCTGTGGTTACAGCTAACTGCATGGATCATAGAAGATCAGGATGTTTTGAGGTTTTGGTTAAATAAAGAAAGGAAAAAAACAGCAATATTGCATAAATGACAAAGCGTGCAACGCTCCACATGTACTGGCCTGGAAACCCGAGCATGGCGCTGCTAGTCTTGGATTAACCTCCCCAAGCCCTTCGCGCTTAAGTGAAATGGATCGCCCTCCAAATTCAAGGACCCCCCTGCGGTCACCTGTGCTCCCGCAGTTATGCGAGCCCTTCAGTTGGACGGGGGGCAGGCGCAGATGTGACGGGCAGCGTGAAAGGGGAGCAGTTTAAGTCGAGCCTTGAGTGACTGGATCAAATGTCACCTCACTATTTTATCCAGATGGGAATAAAAGGCACAGTCTAGTTCTCTACTGGACAAATGTTCCCTCGAGTGCCTCTCCCAGCAGCCAGGTTTTTCTCTGCTTCCAGGGCCTGTTTCAAGGAAATGTAATGTCGCCATCGCCGCGCTCTCCCCTCCATCCCCGTCCTGAGTGGAACCCATTCATTCTTCAATTGGACTTAATCAAGTTTGAATCGAGTAACAGGCCTCTGTCAATCTTGGCAAGCACTCGGGTTGCAGATATGCAATCTCAGATCGGGTCCCTGAGGCATATTTAACTCATATATAAATAAGGGGATTGTCTCCTGCAAATATATGATATGTCACTGCTGGCCAGACGGCAAGGATATGTTACCATCAAGCAGTCTAGACAGCTAGCATGGAGATCTCTAGGAAAATCAAGGAGGGGGAGGATGAATATCTTTCAATCGTTGCGTTCTCTGCATCTCGTTTTGCAGTTAGCATCCATTTTGGATGAAAAATAGGTTACAAAAAAGAAAAAACTTTCCAGAATATTTCTTGCTCTGGATTCCAGGCATTAGGGTATGAGACACCTAACAAAATGAAAACAGTGTTTCCTACAGTATATCCAACCAACATAACCTAAATGCAATTACACAAATTCAGTTAGGAGAAAGTTTTATTTGGGATTGATGCAGATTATTGATAGAGGTTTGGCTGCTGGAATCAAAATAAATTGGATTTATATATATATATATATATAGTTAGTTAATAGTTCTGAATAATATGACATTCTATTATATATATATATATATATATATATATA